>NW_024740109.1:0-297500 GCF_018991925.1 Homarus americanus
ATCCTTGAGTCCATGTCTTTGGCAGAATACCTTGTGTGAGGCTCATGTGATACAGGTCAAGCAGTGGGTGGCTAGGGACCTCATTCAATAATCTTAGGGTCTTATAAGTTATGCCATCCTCACCAGAGGAGAATGATTCCATTCATTGTCTTGAAACTTTGTGCCATCGTTGCGGACATGTAAGTGTGCACATTATATTATGAATGAAATGAATAAATTAGAATAATTGGACTGCCTCACATAGTCCTTACTGTGTGAAAGTATCTTCACCTACGTATTTTCAGACATAATTTAGTGTCATTTTTACAGACTTACTACTTGTATATAAAATGCATCATGAGGTTTCAAACGTCTATATATATATATATATATATATATATATATATATATATATATATATATATATATATATATATATATATATATATATATATATATATATATATATATATATATATATATATATATATATATAACTCGCTGCATTTCTCATTTCATCTGTCTGCCATAAAGTAGTTCGTTTTTCGACGTCTCGTATAAAGTTAGAAAAAATATAATTGCTGTTTAATATAGTTGGTTGAAGGTTCTATAACCTGAGAATTATAAACCATTTGACAGTTTCGTTATGTTGAGGAGAGACAACCAACTCTCAACGCTGCACCAACGCCGGGTGTAGTATGTCAACGACACTAACCTCGTACTGTAGAAATTCACAAGCAAAGGACCTGACCTGACTTAGAACATTGGCACTCACAGGACGCACATACTATATTATAGACAATACACTAAACAGAGGTACTTTGTGTTATACAATACACTCAACAGAGGTATTAATATATTTCCTAAAATTGATTTGATGTTTAGCTCCGTCAATCCGTCAGCCTCCCAGTAGATCCCGTATTACTGTACTCATGTGGACCGTTAATATAGACCAGCGAATCCGACAGCAAACTAAAGCTCCTCTAAATTGAACAAGGCGACGTGGCTGTCAGTAGTGTGCGGCATCACGAACTCGTACGAAAAAAGGCGGAACTCCGGATCACTTGCACATTAAACAACACGTCAGTCTCCGCTCCACCTGTCTATTACCCGGATCACTTTACCAACACTCTGGCAGTGTCATTCTTACCAAGTTACCATCGCCGTCAAATAAGATTATTTTATTGAATCATTGTTGTAGAAATATCCACTTTTGTGTTTTGTCTCTGTGAAATTGCCCAGTTCATGAACTCTGTACACTCATTTTGTTCGGTTCCTGAAATCAGCTCTTAACCCAACCCAACCAAGGTTAGGTTAGGAACCCATTTCACAATCTGGGCAAAATGAGTTTGCACAGTCCATGAACTGGGCAATTTCACAAACGGGACGTATCAACTATGCATAGATTTCCGTGCCATCCAGAGGCGGGGGCGTACGTGTCTTGCTGATAGAGTAATAGCTTAGTAATGTTCATGATGTACTTCTGGAGAGGGAATGAGGTGCATTTTTTTTTCTACGGTACTGTGAGGTGTCGAGGACGGTCACCAACCCCTCGCTCTCCCCGGCCCAGTAACAGTCTTTGTCCTCTCGTATATATAGATCTGATTAACTCCTAATTTTGCACGCATGACTTAGTACGTACAGTTGTTGCTGACGGATGTATGTATGTTGTGAGAGGTCCTCAGATTTCCACATTATCTTTCCTCCTCCTTGGGACACGTGTTAACTTCTGCCTAGTCTTGCCCCCACCTCCCCCATCCCCACCTCTCCCACCCCCATCCCACCTGTACACACACACACACACACACCGCGTCTATGTTACAGTATAGGTCTCCGTCAAAGTACCACCAAAACAGCCGATAAAGTGACATTAATATCTGGTAAAACACAAAAACATCCTGCAGGTCTACACATTCATCAACATTCTGGACAACTTTAAAAAAATTTACAATTCGAGTACCAATCGATGCAAAATCTACCATAATATTAACACTATTTTGTTACCGTAGATATTGGATGTGTAGATCCTTGAGTGTTAACGTCACAACCCCTCTCAGCGCGTGATGGCTGGTGACTTGCACTACAACAAGCCTCCAGTTTGCGTTCACATAATCGAACACGCGAATATATCCCCGAGTGCACAAGATGCTCATGACACAACAACCGGATCATAGCTGTTATCAAAGAAATCTGATTAACTCTCCATTCACATGTTTGATTGATGAACAGGCCATGCATGAACCCGGTGCCACGCTTCACTCTGAACGTTCTTGGGGATCTGATATGTACTGTAATTCACGAATGAAAAAAAATGGGATGCTGAAGACGTTACTAAACAGCGACAAAGACGAGAGCAGACTGAAACCAGGGAAGGGGAGACGCGAGATAAGATACACAACTCAAAGTCAATAATTATTAGGTTGTACACATTCTCCCTTTTGGCTCAAGAAAGCGTTTCCTTATTGTGTGGTTCAGCCTCACTGTTGCCATTATAGGAACGTGTGACACAGACTCCATGAACCTCGGATCTTGACCCCAGTGTAGGTGACGTGGGAGGAGGGTGTGTCGGTGACGTGGGAGGAGGGTGTGTAGGTGACGTGGGAGGAGACAGTGTAGGTGACGTGGGAGGAGACAGTGTAGGTGACGTGGGAGGAGAGTGTGTGGGCGGGGAGTGGAGTGGGGCACTGGTGCTGCGTCTCCTCCTATTTGACACACACACTTGACACAACCATGAGGAGAGGGAGGACCTGCCCCCACCACTTAAGTCACCACCACCAGCCGTATCCTCCACCACCAGCCGTATCCTCCACCACCAGCCGTATCCTCCACCACCAGCCGTATCCTCCACCACCAGCCGTATCCTCCACCACCACCAGCCGTATCCTCCACCACCACCAGCCGTATCCTCCACCACCACCAGCCGTATCCTCCACCACCACCAGCCGTATCCTCCACCACCACCAGCCGTATCCTCCACCACCAGCCGTATCCTCCACCACCAGCATCCTCCACCACCAGCCGTATCCTCCACCACCAGCCGTATCCTCCAACACCAGCCGTATCCTCCACCACCAGCCGTATCCACCACCACCACCGACAACATCCATCAACACCAACACCGCCAGTAGTGTCGATCATCACCACCAGCATCCACTTGGGTGTGTGGGCGCGGGGAGAGTGGGCCGCTGCTTGGAGGTGGAAGAAATGCGAAAAGGATGAGGATAAGGAGGTGAGTAAGATGACGAAATAGATGAAGTGGCGAGAAAGTAGGAAACGAGGGGTGGAATGTGTGGCAATTGGGTATAGGATAAAGAAACCAGGATAGTGTGAGGGGAGGTGGCTGGGATGAGAGGAAGAGAGGAAGATGGGTGAGGTTAAATGAAAGATAGGTCGGAGAGAGATGAGAGGGGCGAGAAGGGAATGGTTATGCGAGGAAGACATGGAAGATGAGGAGATATAATAACGTAGACGAGGACAAGTGACGGAGGTGATGGAGCCTCAGAAACACCGATAGTTGAGTGTGGCGGTGAGGGGGAGGACACACACACACACACACACACAAGTGCACGGACACTAAAAATCAACTCGGTAATTTCATAGTGGAGAAGTTATTGTGGTTATTACTGGTAAGATAACCATAGAGAGTTGTGTAGATAGAAAGGGAGGAAAGAAGACACAGGATCCTTGGCTTGTTTAGTGTAGTAATTCATTATATAAACTACACCGACTCGAGTGATGAAATATTCTCAGATGTATTCAAGGATTAAGTCTTGGTTTACAAAAAGTCTTCTGCCCGGATGTCTGTTGAATCGGTCACATACTCGTATTTTCCTCGGCAGGTTGTAGACAATGACGACCTTGTGTTAATGATACAATATGAGAGAGTATCAGGTGTACGAGACGGATGTGTTACTCTCTTGACACATGGCTCAGTGGCAGCTGTGTTGTGGTGCTTCTCAATCTACAATACTCGCCCTCGCACAGTCAGTCAAGCGGACACATCCTCCTTTCTGTTATTATTGCGGCTGAATGGTATTACCTACATGGCTTCTTCTGTTACCTCTCTTACCCTTCACCCTCCCTCTCGCCCTTACCCACCATCCTTTCTTACTAACAAAACAATATATATATATATATATATATATATATATATATATATATATATATATATATATATATATATATAGAGGGAGAGAAAGAAAGACAGAGACCCTGTTAAGTTCAACAGCAATATTTCAAGTGCTAAAACCCAGGAGTAATTCCATTATCCTCTCTGACGTGACTGAGTGGTTACTCAGGTGGAACCCCACAACAACAGTCATGATCCCTGACAGAAAATTCGGATCACCTGACTATTAGGGACCCCGGTTTACATCACCTGATGACTGAAATACCTTAACGCTACCTGGTGGAAGTTGGGATAAGTTAAAGTAGGTTAGGTTAGATTAGATCAGATTAGGGTGGGTTAGATTAGGTTAGGTTAGGATTAATAAGAGTAGGTAGGGTTAGGATACATTATAGTAGGTAAGGTAATATGTAATGTTAAGTTAGGTTTAATCTTCAGGTGATCCCAAAATTCCTTATCAGAGACGAATGTGAGAGCTGATCCTGGTGGTGACGGTACCTGGACGCTGAAGGAGGAAAGTGCCCCTTCCCCAGGGATTTCATGAAGATTCCCCTCGAGGCTTGATGTGGGACCTGAGACCTGACTCACCACCTGCCCACTTACACCCGAGACTATACGATCACCCCCCCCGCCCCTCAACCCCATCCCCAACACCTGCAACTTGAGGCCTTGGTGGGGGAAGGGGAGAGGAAATGGGCCAGGTGGAGGAGCAGCCTCGGGGCCCAACATAAGGGCTTGGGGCCAACACCTGAGCTCGGGTTACCTTGCACTACTGATATGGACGCCTCCCGTCATTCACCCTTGCACTCACCAGTCGTTCACCCTCCCCACTCGTCTTATTGCCTCCCTCACCTGTCACTCTGCCTCCTTCACTGATTCACCACACAACCTGCTCACTGATAAAGAATGTTCACCAGTCTTTCAAAAATGTTCACTACCTCTACAAAAACTTCACTAGACCTACTTACCCACCTATATCACCCCTCCCACCCAGATCACCCTGATCACCCTACCCACCTATATCACCCCTTTCCCATATCACCCTTTACACTCATATATATCACCCCTTACCTCATACATCACCCCTACCTCCTATATCACCCCACCTCCTATTATCACCCTTACCCTCCTATATCACCCCCACCTCCTATATCACCCTTACCCTCATATATCACCCCTACCTCCTATTATCACCCCCACCCTCATATATCACCCCTGACCCTCATAGATCACCCTTTACACTCACATATGACCCCTTACCCTCCTATTATCACCCCTTACCCACCTATTATCACCCCTTACCCTCATATATCACCCCTTACCCTCCTATTATCACCCCTTACCCACCTATATCACCCCTTACCCTCATATATCACCCCTAACAGTACCGTCACTTATCATCACACAAAATCTGTATTGTCTTTTCTTTTTCCAGAAATAAAATATATTTATACTGATTTATAAAAAATTATTAAAACTATAAAAATGACATTAACATATACAAGAGTAATTGTGGTATTGTTATTTACGGGTCTTCTGGTTATGCGGTGCTCAGTCCTGCTGGCCGTAGAGCACGCACGGAGGATGAGCGCATATAAAGTGCGCTGGATAATGAGGAGGATACCCTTCCTTGGAGCCGTAGTCCGGAGGGTAGTGGACGCTCCTCCTCCATTGTACCTGGAGGTGAAAGAGGTTCTCCACTGTGCCTATCACCTGCCCTTAATAGGTCCGAGATTAAAAAATATATTCATGGGAAGGCATCGTATCGAGGTCCTCCAGGAATACCAGGGGAAAGATAAAAATACACTTAACGAGGAGTAGGAGGTGATCTTGTTCCTCCTTGCCGTAACATCTTGGGCTTCTGTCATCCTCCTCCTCGCCTTAGACTTGGCGGTGGAGGCTCGAATAATAATACAGAAAAATTATAATGTTGATGGCAACACAGAGAGTGTTGACCGCAACAGAGAGCGTGGGACCGGCGACACAGGAAGTGTTGACGGGATGAAGAAAAATGTAGAAAAGTGACAAAAAGATCCCAGGGGCACACAAATCATGCCTCAGTCACACCACCCATACTTTTACCTTCTTTTTACTTTTATTTTTATCCTCTTCGCCACTCATCGTCTCGTTAGCCGCTTGGGCGGTCGGTCACATCTCTGTTATGTACAGTTGGTAAGTGCTGGGCTTGAACTGGCTCCTGAATGTATCTGTACCTGCTCCAGTGCTGGTCAAGTCTGGTCTTGAAAGGGTTCACACTCGGCTCCGCCACAACACACTCTGGCAGATTGTTCCAAGAGTTCACAATTCTCACTCTGAAAACGTTTGTCCTCACAGTTTTCTGGACTTGTGCTTCTTCAACCTTGAGCTGTGACCCCTAGTGGGGCGGGCGTCCGCCAGCTCCAGGTATGTACACTAGACCGAGTACTGCCCTCTGAGTTGTTTATAAACTTCAATTAGGTCACCCCTTGTCCGTCTGTAGTATAAACTAAGAGTTCTAATCTCTCTGGGTAACTGAGGTACCGTAGACTACGCACCAGTCTGGTGGCACTCCTTTAGACATTTTCAATCAACTGACACTCCCTCGCATATCTCGGGGACCAGACAGTTACTCCAGACAAGGAAGTACCTCACTCTTGAAGATCGTTACGACCGTATAAGACCTACTAGTTTAGTTGCTTGATTCACCTTCTTCTCACAATGGTCCGAGAACTTTAGTTCATTGTCAACATACACATCCGGGTCCTTTTCGCATTCAGTCTCTATTAATGCAGTTTCTTCGCCCCGTTGGGACATGCGATACGCCTCCTTACCGTTAATACGACTCGGCTGCATCCTCTTCCACTTCGTGACATTGAATCTTAGCAGCCATTTCTTCGACCATTCTTGAAGCTCAGAGACCTTTCTGTAGCTCTTCACAGTCTGTTTGGTTCTTATTTTCCCTGAATAACTTGACATCGTCCGCAAACTTTTGTATGGAGGGGTGTATAGCTTCTGGTATGTCATTTAAGAAAAAAAACAGCAACAACGGGCCCAATACACTACCCTGAGGTACTGTACCCCGTTAGTCACAGGTACACATGACGATTTCGTACCATTTATCACCACGTACTGTTTGCGGTCAAGCAGAAAGTCTCCGATCCACGCGAGGACACATCTCCGAATCCCATACCCTTCCAATTTGATTCTCAGCCTTTCATGGGGTACGCTGTCAAAAGCATTGGCAAAATATAGGTATATATTGTCGATAATTCCGCCTTGTTCCAGAATCGGAGTCCAAACAACCAACACCTTAAGTAATTGTGTTAACAGGTGCGTCCCGGTATAAAGCTATGTTGGCAGTCCTTTTCAAGGTTGTTTCGTAGTAGATGTTCCATCATGGAGTTGCCATGCACAGGCCAACCGGCCTATTGCAGGCTCCTTATTTTCTTATGTTCTTATGGCATCTCTTATAATGCTCTCTGGTATTTTACACACTATTCTGGTCAGACTCACTGGTCACACAACCTATGCTTCAGTCACACCACACATGCTTCAGGTCACACCACCCATGCATGCATGCATGCATTTTTTAAGGCCAACAAGTTTCTGAAAAGGCCAATATGGCCTTAAAAGGTCAAACCTGGTAACCTTACTCTGGGTGAGGACAAGGTGCTGTGAGTTGCCAAGTAACATCAGTCAGCTGCTGGGATGTGGGGATGCGGAGGGGTAGTTATTATTTTATCTATATTTTTTGTAGAGAAAGAAGGGGTGAAAGAAAAGTAAGGATGCAGGAAGGAAGTTATAGTTCGGAAATTGAAGAAATTTAGGAGGAGGTAGGGGGAGGCGAGCTAAGCTAATAGTGTGTGAGGGTTATATCCTGGGTTAGTTATTGTCTGTCGGTACAGGCACTAGACAGCCTACCCTATCCCATATATGGGTGTTTTGAGGGCCATATTTCATAATCCGCCGACCCTACTGGCGGATGCTGGTCTAGGAAGATTGTCTATTGCCTGGCCTTATAGATAGTGGGTGGTAGTGGACCTTTTGAGATTTGGTAACTTTTTGGGAACCATGCATGGTTGTTGTCGTTTTCTGGTGGGAGTCTTTGAAGGAGTTTTTGCTCTGATCATTCTATCTTTTGCCAGACTCTGCTGGCCAGGGTGTGCAGCTGTTGGTTGATGGGTTTTATTCTCAGGTCTCTATGTATCTCGGCTGTGGTTCTGGTGAAGGGTTATCTTTAATTTGTGACGAATCTCAGGGCTTCATTTTGGACCACCTGTAATTTTAATAATTGGGTGGTGCTCATAGTATGAAGAAACACGGCTGGGTAAGTTAATATCAGTATAAGTGATGTAACCAGGAGGAGTTTTAATTTCTCAGGAAGTGCGTTAAATCGGTATAGTTTTTCAGCTCTCTTCTTGCCTTTTCCTTCCTGGTGTGGACATGATGGGATTAACCTGTCGTGGATATACAGTATTCAGGCCCAGAAGGATGCCTCAGCTTTTGCATTCTGTCTGGGCATTATTGGTTACTAATGGATGGGTTTTCCTTCTGCATAAGGGTATCACTGTGAATAACGGGAGACTCGTTTGGATTTTCCGTTTTTTTCGTAATTATTTACCCTTTCTATTTCCCGTCTAGTGTTGTCGACCTGTAACGCTCGTGATTTTCCTCGGTGTTGTTATTTGAGTGATGTCATCTGCATACATAATATCTTCGTTTCCTATTCTAGTAGGAGGCGGGGTATCACTTGTGTAGATGATATATTGGGTGGGAGAAAGGACGCTGCCCTGAGGGACACCGCTCGTGAGTGGGAAGATCTCCTGTGCGTTGTCTCACCCTCAGTCTGGCATTTCTGCCGTCAAGAAAGTTAGATAACATTGGCTACCACTCGCTGCGGCTCCTGCAATGTTCTCACATGCCAGGGCTATCGATGTTGAGGTGGACTTCCCTTTCCTGAACCCAAATTGTCTGTAATTGATTCTGTTGGTCGTTTCCAGGTGATTTCTCAGATGGTTATTGATGATTTTTTCTAAGAGTTTTCCTGGTACTTCGAGGAGGGAATCGGTCTATAATTTAGTGGGGCGGCGGGGTTCTTTCCTTGTTTTGGTGTTAGCTAATACTCGGCTGTCAGGGAAACACCCATCCGTACCCGCTCTACCCCTACCACTCCCACCGCCACACCTTCAACACTCGTTTATTGACTCACCGCCTTACTCGGCCTGGTGCTGCTCTGCCTAATTTTTCTCCATCACCTCTGAATCTCAACTTACACCTTATTGATCCTTGCCATTGTGTTTACTTTTTATTTAAACAACTTCATTTCAAGAATCACTGGGCCGATCTCAATCCAATTAAGCCATGGACAAACTTAGGATCTTCCCCTGAACCGCTATTGTAAATTCAGAGATGTTTAGCGAGTAGCATCTTGAAGACCAGGAAATGCAACTGTACAATTATAACCTCGAGTTCTAGTTGACCCTACACTTGGTTCACACAGGATACATTGGACAAAATATTTTCTTTCTTCAAGTGAACTCCTAGAAGGACACGTATATAGTTTCACCTCAGACACACGGATTTATTGTATATTGACTTATATCAGAATTATCTTTAAAAACCATTCTCCTACTGTAATACGCTAAACTTATAGGGTAATATTTTACACTTAGCATCCCTTGGTCATGAAAACTATAAATAAAACACCGCCCTGAGGACACACAGGTTTACAGGCACCTATAGGGAGAATCCTTTGTCAGTTGTACTCTACAGGCGCAACGAACCTCTTGTTTTTACATTGAACGTTGATTACCTCTCACCAGCAGCGGGATGGAGTGGGACGCCATATGTTAGGTCATCTTTAAGGCTTAGAGTACAGTATATGACAGTCATTGTATATTTATGTCTTCCTCCAGAAATCAGATGATTGATTTGAAACGTGCGACAGTTGATGTATGTATAACAGACTGATGTATGTGCTATTCTAGAGGTGTTACATTCTTTTAACATGGGCTATTAAGTTACGTCACTTTTCTGGTAGTCATATAGGTCAGTGTTGTGATATTTTGATCATCTCTTACACATCGTTCGCTGGGCTAATTTAAAACAACGCATATGGCCCCAAGGCATCACACCCTAGTTACACTCTGGGTAGAACTGTCATTAATTATCATCATTATTATTATTATTATTATTATTAATGACGCCTGGTGACAATAAGTGAAGCCTGGACGGTAACAAACTCCATGATAAACACCACGTAGTTCATCTTGTGTGGACAAGGAGGGAGTTGACAATGTTTTTGTTTTTTTCCTTTTAGTCCATTTTATTTTTGGAACGAGTAGCACCTTTATTGTTCTCCAGCAAGGGTAAGGGGGAGTGAGCATTTTATTTTACCCTCATACCTGCCACCGTGATTATGAAAGCTTTGTTCTGCTCTATTATACTACTTGCTACCTCATTGTACCCCATCACCCCGTCTCTCCCCGCCCACACCCCAGGACACTCACAGCCCACACCCCCAGCACTGCCCCCGAGACACTCACACCCTACACCCCCAGCACTGCCCCCTGAGACACCTACAGCCCACACCCCCAGCACTGCCCCTGAGACACTCACACCCCACACCCCCAGCACTGCCCTGAGACACTCACACCCACACCCCCCCAGCACTGCCCCTGAGACACACACACCCTACACCCCCCCAGCACTGCCCCCGAGACACTCACACCCCACACCCCCCAGCACTGCCCCCTGAGACACTCACACCACACCCCCAGCACTGCCTCACGCACTGCACCCCCACAGCACTGCCCCCTCAGACACTCACACCCTACACCCCCCCAGCACTGCCCCCTGTGTCGCCATTCATCTTACTATCCTGCGCGACAAACTGCTCGTCGGTGTAAACAAAGCGTCTCCCTGACCACTACCACTTACCCCTCGGTTCCCCGCCTCTCTTGCCTCCCACACACTGCCACGTTTATAATCTATATAATTTACTTGTTCATGCTATTCTCGTGATGCATACATGTTTTATATTGATCGCGTAAATATCATGTTGCTGTTTGCTCTTTTATTTGGATGAAAAGATGGGATGTTTATTTTCTGTTCTCTCCCTTAAAGATCTTCATAAGTTATTCTTTTCGTCCCCATACACTTAGGTTGTATTATACTGCCGGTAGATGCCACACCTGCACCTTACAACACATGTAATCTGATAGCCACACCAGCTGACGCTCCTCCGTACCAAGGAGATAATGTTGAATGTAAACATTTTGCAATAATCCACGTAAAACCAACCTATTATACAGCACCACACTGTTGAGAAATCATATTTTACCATAGATCATATTATTTATTTCATTATTAATAAACTCGAAAACTATAACATTTCATCTCACAAAACAAACCATACACAGAACACACGATTTATTTTTAAGTGAACTGAAGAAAACCTTGAAAAACATACAAACGTTGGAAGTTACATTTTTTTTTGTCCCCGCGAGGTTATGTAATTTTAGGGGTAGTATGTGTGTGTGTGTGTGTGTGTGTGTGTTGATCATAGGGTGGGCGTCTCCTCCGTGTTATTACAGTACCTTCATTACTATATTACACGGAACTAGGTAGTAGTTTAGCTGAGTTACTGTCATTGTATTCACGCTGTTAGAGGTTATGGGTTACTGCTGCTGTCGTTGTTTCTTAGTAATAAAATAACGGAATAAGTTTTGTTAGTATTTTTATAGCATTATGGAAATCAGTGCACATACAGGGTACAGAAAAACTGTCTCATTTGTTGAATACGTCCTTTGTTATTTTAACTTGACCAAATTTTACTCAAATTACACTGTTGGGTTAAAGTAGCACTGATAATATCCACTATAATTTGCATTAAGTTTATCAACATGATTGGACTTTTGTAAACATCAGTTTGAATTTTCGTAAAAATCAGAACCAATACAATTGTTGGAAACATCACAGTTATCCCTAAATCCACTTGACTTTTTTCACCATCTTTCACTGTTACACAAATAGACTGAACAAATATATTTTCGATTTAAGAAAGGACCCCAACAAACTGTTCATTCTTGCCATGGAGGAAGTGGTGTAGTAGATTACGTCAAAAAGAGAACCTCATCACTGTGTCAAACTTCCATTAAATATTAACTACCTGTATTATCTTTAAAAGGGTGGACTAAGTAGTGCCACCGCAGTCTGTAAATATCTTAAGTTGTTGGTATAAACAGCAGGAAATACTGTAGTGAGGTAACACTGCCAGTGATCTTGAAATCCTCCAGTGGCTTTCGTTAAAATAGCTTCTTCTCGCCTTATTTGTACAAATATTTATAATGTTGAACCAAACATAACCTAAAGAAGGGAGAAGTCTGGAGCTATATACCAACACTTATTTTAATAAGCCCAGCCATGATGTTCTCACTCCCTGCAGCAGCTAATTAAACATTTGTGTCTGAATATACGAGTATCAAGTACAACAATCAATACAAAGTATATGATCATCCCTCTCAAAACCTCTCTGGTTACCTGCGTAAAATTTATCAAACTTGACGACTGTTCTCAGTTTTATGGGTAACTTTACCTGTCAGAGTAACAACACGAGTGATGATGTGGGTATCAATAATCAGTTACAGACTTTATCTGTAGGAGACAACTTGTGGATAGTGTTATGCATAGCGTAATGCACAGTAATGCAGTGCGCTCTGCATAGCGAAATTTTGTACTTATGTATTTAACAAGCATTTCCGAACACTAGTTTGGAAAATGATTGTTACCCTCCCCTTCCATGGGGTGGTGGCGTTGGTGTCGGGGTGACTACGTGTCATGGTAAATTGTATGTAAAATATTTGATATAATTATTTGTGAGCAAAACTAATACGTAATACCTAAAATGTATGTATGTTTAACTATTTTTACACCTTAATGTAATAATTGTTTTATAGTAGTGCTGTTTAGGCTTGGAGTGCACAGGTGTGTTTAGGGACGTCTGGGTCAGTCAGTGATGGACACCTTCTCTAATATGGTTTAGTTTAGTATTATATATTCAGTGCTGCTCTGCTATTATGTATTGTGGGTATAGTGCAATCAATTATTGTGTTATAATGTGGTTTATGGTTTATATACTGTGTACATATTAGTTGTTTATTAAGGATGGAAAACCAAGTGCAGTTTAACTTAGTAAGGCGTTATTACCTACGATGGTTTGCCCTATGCTAAATATTTTCAAAGTCAAATAATCATGTATACTATTTATTCTCATTAATTAATTTATCCATCCATTATTCAACATGCACATTTATTATTGTAAACTTTTGTTAATCAATTTTATTTAAATATTTCGTGTCGTGTATAATTCCAAACCTTCACTCGTGAAATGTTGATAAAGTGAGAGGACTGTGATTGAACCCATGACCCACAATTTTGTCCATATTTGTGTTTATAACTTGCATTTTACCATTGTATGTCGAGTATTGAAGTAACATTAATTTTAAGTGATAAATATTAAGGATTAAGTTGTGCTGAGTTGCCAATTTGTTTTTGGTTGTGCCATATGTGCCCTCATTATTATATTCAACTTTACTTAACTTTGGCATAACAATAGGAATACTCTTTCTGCAATTTAGTCGTCAAACTGGATCTCTTCTAAAGCTAGCTACTCTTTCTATTGTTATGCACTTGGGCCATATTATTAAGTTGCTACTCTTAGGTTCTGTCAGAATAATAGGTTTAGATGGAGGGTTAATGTTTCCTGAAGGACGATTGCTCCCCAGTTATCATTGCCATCGATGAGAAATATCTACATGTTCTAAGGAGACGATGTGGGGGAGGGACGGGCATGCTCACCCCAATTTACAAGTGATGCTGAACAAGTTACACACACCATGATCCCGGGTTGCTGTTACATCTGTTTTTGTCGTTGTTGTGAGTGAGCTCTACACCTATTGTTGATATTATTAGCTGTTCATAATACTCTACTCACAGAAAAAAATACTAAATAATCACGTTTGATAAGGTTAAAAGGGGGAGGGGGAAGAGGAGAGGATGAATGGACTGGGGATCAAAGAGGATAGAAGGAATGATGAGGTTAGATTTAGCAAGACATAGAGGGATAACTATTACATCACCAAGTAACATTTTAGGGGGAGAGGATCAAAATAACTTCACTATGTTAAATCTAATACTAACGAATAAGGAGAAAAATAATGAAAGTGGAACCATAATCTCCCCTGGACAAGAGTATATTGAATTTAAGTTCATGTATAGAGCAGTCACGAAGGTTAAAGAGTTCTTGTGAGACAGAGCTCTAGGTCCTGAGGCAGCACATCCTCGGTTAACGAAGGAAAAACTCCACATTATAAATAGCTCCTTTACGATGGCTTTCAGTACAACGGTCAGAACCGGTTAGGTATTGGTGAAGTGATAAAAATTACACTTGTATCACCAGCACGACTCTTAAGTCCCTCGCAAGAAATCATCTCCAAGACCATATGAGGAAGAATCAGCCATTCACTGACAAGTATTGTGGCTTTATTTGAGGCACATCTACCTGACTCCGATTCAGGTAAACACTGGACACGGGTATTACTGTTTATATGACGTGCATGAACTTTATGACGACTTTGGACAAGGTTCCGTATCGGCGTTTCCTTCAAAAACTCAACAGCAACAGTATAGTATTACTGTTGTAACACACCGATCGAGTTCGTCCTTCTTGTTGGGCAGAAGACGGAGTAAATGTAAGTTTATTTTGGGGTAAAAAAAAGTTCTCCTTTTAGTTTTATACAGTAATGTCTCAAGGGATCATAATTCTTCAGATTCGTATCTCTGCTGACGATGCAGATTAAAACAACTTCAGAAAAAGTGAGAAACGTGGTTACTTCGTTCTCTTCCAGTTACACGTAAAGTGGTGACTATCGAAAGGACGGGAGAAAGAACCCATACCACGTATTATATGAAGGATGAAAATGAGCATTAAGTTAAATAAAGAAGAATAGGATCTTGGTTTGGTGGTTGGTGGCAGATCGACGATTGAGGGTCATGTAAACGATATAGTTAACAAGGCGAACTAGGTGATGAGCCGTATTTGGCTCTCATTCACTTTGGATATAGAAGACTTTAGATAAATGTAGAAGGTCCTGGTACGCCCGCCTTTAGTACACCAACACGAGATAAAAGACCCACTCAATCAAAAGTATTAAGTGAAGGCCAACGATACCGGCACGCCAAGCTAGAGCTATACTTATAAAAACCATCTGAGAAAACTGATGATTCCATTATTGTACTTCGTAACTAGTAGAGACATGATCGATATATTTAAGTCTATGTATTCCGATCATAACAGCACATTAAGGCCATACCAGAAGTGATAGTTTAATGCGGTGCCAGGACAGTTCATGACTCTCGCTACACCCAAACATCTTTCCAATGCATATTGTGGATGTAGAGACAGGCCTTTATTGAGCAGGTGTTCCGATCTCAAAATGCATTGACCTTCGAGAGATGACTGGGAAACCATTGGGCAGATCAGTATATCATATCCGATTACAATGCTTTATTATTAGTTAGTATCAGACAAATGAATAAAGACGTGTGCACACAGACTCTAAACAAGAGTGAAATGGCGGGAGGAGAAGGGAGGGGAAGGCTGGGAAGGAGAAGGCAAGGGAAGGGTGGGGAAGAGACCCGCCCCTCCTTGTAAACCATCAGAAGGGAGACACAACACTTGGATCAACTGTGGCGCGGCAACAGATGTCCGGGTCACTGTCTGAAGGGGGGATGGAGCACATTAGGTTAAGGGAAGGACAATAGGTGAAGGGGAAGACACGAGGTGAAGAAGGAATATTGTACAGGAAAGTGAAGAACATTAGGGGAGGAAGGGAGGGACACTGGGGGAGAGGAAGAGTGATAAAGTTACAAACTTAATGTGTAATACCTACCCGAAGGCAGTCACAGTGGTAAAAGAATTGTATGGGGAGGGAAGACAGTTAATTAAACACACACGCACACACACAAACACCTCCCTCTGTGTTCCTGACGTCAACTCACACCCTGCAACTGTGTAGGGCTTCGGCTCAGGTGTAAACTTACAGGTAAAGCCAACTCAGACGAAGATTTCTCCTAGTCGCTGTTACGTGTTGTAGAAAAAACGTACGAATTTTAACTATATAATCCAGCTATTACAAGCTAATTAGCTTTTGAAATCTGAAACTGTAACCTGTATGAAGTGGGACGGTCCTGTAGCCACTGGGGTGAGGGGGCTGGAACTGTGGTGTATACTTGTAAACAGTGGGGCTCAGTATCACCCAGGTGTTAGTGTGTAGTGTTCGGGTTAACACCGCTACTGTGCTGGGTTAGGTTATCTAAATGTTATTGTACACGAAGCTGAGATATAATTCCCTGGGACGTATATCCAACACAAGATGATATGGGCGATTACTCGGGGATAATAGAGGGTTGACAGGAAACACCGGAGGATGCCAAGGAGCTCAAGAGGACGTTCGCCCTCGTAATCAAACTGTATGGAGGAGACGGTGTAAAAGGGGAGGAGGGCGGCCGGGTCTGGTGTGTCCAGTAGCCAGGCAGACCCCTCCCTCCCCCCTCTTTGTGTACCATTCATGGGGTGTCTCAGCAATCTGGATGGGGAGGAGGGGAGAGGAATGGAAGGGAGGTTGATAAGGTTGATATGAGGGTGGGGAGGGAAGATAAAAAGACTGGAAGGGAGAATAAAGAGGGTGGAAGGGGGTTGATATGAGGGTGGAGAGGTGGGGGGAGGTAGAATATAAGGGTTGATAGGAGGATGGAAGGGGGGAGGGAGAGGGTGGAAAATGTTGGAAAAAGAAGAAGGGAGAGAAGAATATGAGTGCTGAGAAAGGAAAGAGTAGGAGGGAGGATCAACATTAAGATTATGGATGGTAAAGATAAGAAGCGACGAGTGAGAGGATTAGACTCGGGGTGCGTGAAGGAGGGGAGAGGGAGACACGGGGAGGGGGAAGTGGTGGGAGTAACAAAGGACGGAAAATAGGGAGCGAAAGATGAGAAATAGACGGATAAGATGTGGAAGAGGGAAGGAGATAACAATAGAGGAGGGGTAGAGGGAGGCGAGAGAGAGGAGAAAAAAAAGAGTAGATGAGGGAGAGAGGTGGGGTAATAATGGTGAGGGAGGATGGAATAGGGTTGCACGATGAAGGTAGAATGAGGCCGAGCGTGGGCTGAGCAAGACAACAGGTGGTAAGGGATAGAGCGGAGTATATAGTGAAGGGAGAGCAGAGGGTGAGGTGATGAAGGTGGAGTTGAGGGAGGGAGTGGGGGACGGGATAGAGGATAAGGGTAGAGGAAATATAGAGCAGTATAGAGGGCAAAGAGAGGTGAGGGAAGACTAAGACGAGTGGGAGGATGAGAGGATGTGTGGGGAGGATAGAGGGGAGCGAACTGAGGGGGAGCCAATAACTTAATGGATGGGACGTCTTAACCCCGGAGAGTCAATAAGTGCAGCAGTTCTTCAATAGACAGTGGAACCAAGTGCAGATGATGGGCGTGTAGAGGGGTGGTGGTGGTGGTGACGACAAGAGCGTGGTGATGGTGGTGGGGAATCGTGGTGGTGATGGTGGTGGGGGAGGTGTGGTGGTGTGATGGTGGGGAAGGTGTGGTTGTGGTGGTGGTGTGATGATGGTGGGGGAGATGTGGTGGTGGTGACGGCGGCGACGACAGGAGCGTGGTGGTGATGGTGTGGTGATAGTGGTGGAGGTGTGATGATGGAAAGGGAGGCGTGTGTGGTGTGGGTACTAGTGTTAGTGGGTGTGGCGTGGGCACTAGTGTTGGTGGGTGTGGCGTGGGCACTAGTGTTGGTGGGTGTGGCGTGGGCACTAGTGTTGGTGGGTGTGGCGTGGGCACTAGTGTTGGTGGGTGTGGCGTGGGCACGAGTGTTGGTGGGTGTGGCGGTGAAGGTGTGTATGATGTGGACAGTGGTGTGGTGATGATGATGGTGGGTGTGGTGTGGATGATGGTGGGTGTGGTGTGGATGGCATGCGTGCTGGTGATCATTGCTAGTATCGATCACCAAGTTCCGCCAGCACCACGTCCTTCCTCCACCCAGACTGATCGATAACCCGTGCTTGCACTCACTGCCTCTCCCGCACCAACACTAACTCTCTCTCCCCTCTCACTTCTCTCTCCTCCCTTCTCTCACATTTGCCACTCCTGCCTATTCGACGTCTCTCTCTTTTCATCGATTCTGCATGCACCAAATCTTGTAATATTAAATTCAATTGTCGAGAGAGGTGGTTTATTCAAGGGCATCTCTCAGTTCTCCGCACGAGTATACCAGCACCTGTCCTTTCCCTGGCTGACACTTGCTGCTGTGCAACAAGTGCTGGCCTCTCCGTCACTTAAATATGTTGTGGATGTGATGGTGCTGAACACACACACACGGCCTCAAACTAACATGTAGGAACTGTTAAGTTTATTGTATGTACCATGTTGAGACCTTGCTTGTTCCATACTCGTCATGTTACTGACAAGTCAGTACTTTGATAAATGTCGAGTCTGTCATGTTCGTGACTGGTTGAAGCTTTACTCGTACCATTATTATTGTCACTATGGTATTTGAATTAATAGTGCCAAGTTTGTGTATTGATAATGTTATGTCTGAAGTATGTTATTGTTAGTCCTTGATGATGAGACCAGGTGACTTACTCCCCTTGTTCTTTTACCTTGTAAGTTACTTATGCACGTTGTATATGAAGCCCCCGTCGTCTCAGTGCCTCTGGTTTCATGGTCACTAGCAGTAAGACTGTCATCTTTAATCCCGTTAACTCAGGTAGACAAGTTATGAAATTATATTAGAAAAATCAATTTTCCGTAGTAGCTTAAATTAAAATCATAACACAATTTAATGTCTCACCATAATACATAAAGTTTAGTGTATATTTGTATATATTTTTGAAATAATGTACAAGAGTAAAGCGGCAGCAGTTGTGGTACAAACATAGCGCCAGCAGCACTGGAGGACGGCACAGACGTGGTGGGTGGCTGACGAGGGGGGAATACCTTTGAAGGTGAGGTATGGGAAGGGACTCAATTGGGGGAAGAGAGGGAGCAGCGGGTGTTGGGGAGGATGAGACACTAAAGTAGAAACAGCGAAACTTGTCAGTACTGAGGTATGGGTACAGGCTGGAAGAACTGAGGTGGGCACAAATAAACTAGGTAGAAAAGATGAGAGGTTATAAATAGGCAGAGATGGAAATTAGTAAAATGAAAGGCGATTGTAGACGTGTGTGTGTGGACGACGGGCACGATTATGATGTGATATATCTCGACTTTAGTAAAGCCTTCGACAGAGTCTCCCACGAAAGACTAATACGAAAAGTGGAGGCTCATGGCATTGGAGGAGATATTCTAAAATGGTTTGGGTCGTAGTTACAGGACAGGAAATAGCGAGTAAGCATTAACGGCACTAAATCCGATTGGGATAGCGTCACTAGTGGAGTACCCCAAGGCTCAGTACTTTGACCATTATTATTTATTATATTCATAAATGGCATAGATATCAGCTTAGATAGCAACATAAGTAAATTTGCTGATGACACTAAAATAGGGGGGTGTAATTAAATATGACGATGATTCTGCAAAACTGCAGAAAGATCTAAACAAATTTTTCGAATGGTCTGAAAAATAGCCGATAAAATTTAATGTGGACAAAAGTAAAGTACTTAGTCTAGGAGATGTAAACAGAGAAACCAGATATCAGATGAACAACGTTGTTAAAGAGAAACCCGACTGTGAGAAAGATGGAGGAGTAATGACAAGTAGGAATCTTAAACCAAGTCAACAATGTGTATTTGCTCGAAACAAGGCTAAAATACTTGGGTTCATACAATGGAGTGTTAGTTACAAGACTAACGAGGTCATCCTAAAACTATATCTTGTGCTTGTGAGACCTCACATGGATTACGCAGTTCAGTTCTGGTCACCGTACTACGGAATGGATATATAATCCCTAGAAAGAATTCAAGAGGAGAATGACAAGACTAATCCCGGGCATTAGGAACCTTGAGCACAGAGACAAGTTAAAGCATCTTAATTTGCACTCCCTCGAGAGACGTAGAGTGACGGGCGATATGATCGAGGTGTATAAATGGAAGTCAGGGCTGAACAAATGTGATATATCAAAGGTACTCAAACCAGGAGCGAACTCGTAGCAATGGTTTTAAATTAGACAAATTTAGATTTAGGCGCGAGATAGGTAAACATTGGTTTGGAAATAGAGTAGTGGATTAGTGGAACAAGTTACCAAAAATCATCATTAACTCAAATACGCTGGATAGCTTCAAACATAGGTTGGATATGCGCGTTAGGGGGTTGGGTATAAACGGGACTGCCCAGTATGGGCCAATAGGCCCGCTGCAGTTTTCTCCATTCTTATGTTCTTGTAATAATAATAATATTAATAATAAACGGTTTATTAATAGAGTTGCAGCCGGTGGCTGAAAATATGCAGACTTATATTTGATTTAAACATGATGATATAATGTGCATTGAATACATTTACAGGGCTGTACATTTTGTTGTGGCGGTGACTGCGGACTGCGCGAGTTGGGTGGGGGGCTGCAGGAGGTGGCGATGACGAGGGTGGTGCAGAAGTCCACTGCCAAACCTTTCCAGTGCTTGGTGGTGGAGGTCACTGAGGGATGGCATTTCCAGGGTGGAGAGAGCGTTGGTGTAGCCGGAGTATTCTGCGCCGAGCATGATTCTGCAGGCCCTTTTCTGTACCTTCTCTAGCGTGTGTGTGTGTGGGCTGGTATTAGACATAGTGGTAATGGTGCTGGTACTAGTGATGGTGGTGATGGTGATAGTGATAGTGATGGTGGTGATGGTGTTGGTGCTGGTATTTCTGTCGATGGGCATAGTGGTGTCAGTCGAGGTGGTGGTGGGGTTGGTAGTCGCGATGGTGGTGGTGGTGGTGGTGTGAGACGCCACTGTCCACCTGGTAATTACCCACGTAAGGTAACACCCACTTCCCCATGGCCGGAGAAATATTCCATCTAATTAATTCAGACTATTACACCCTCCCAAAATATTTTCACGTCACAGCTCGAAATAAAATCCTTGGGGTCATTCTCATTACAACTTATATACAGCAGTAACACACAACCTATACTGCATCACTACAGCCGCGAATATTGAATGACATATTATATATTTTTAGAACATACTGAAATGACCAAGATATGTTGTCCTGGATCCTGTTCGACCGTGTGCGAATATCACCACTTGTATCGCTCAGAGTTAAGTCGTCAAATAAAGACACCAGTTATTTGTGAGACGGACAGACATAATTAAAATCTATCCCCCCACATATAACGATAAAAAAATGTTCTTACTATATTAAATTTTATCCTTGAATTCATGATAAGATCTTCAAGCTGATGTTTAATTTGTGCATCTTCAGCGGCACCAGCAGCTCTATACGCCTCTTGGTTATCTATTCACTGACTCACTCCCTGAAGAAGGAATCTGACTGGTTACCGACGGAGAAAATTAAGTTTGTCACTGACGGAGGAAAATCTATTTACCCTGGTCGACGTTGTATGAACAGCTCGTACTTCGTTAATAATTTTTCCACAGTTTTTATAATTGATCGTTGTGTGCGGTCGGTGACGTCAAGCGGGGTTTACTGAGATAGTTATACCTCACTGCGTAGGTAGGGGAGTATTGATTTGTACTGTACCTGTCCGTCCCTCAGTTTGTATGTACCTATTTTCGTCCCATTTAAGTGTATTACAAGGATAGCAGGAAAATTATTAAGCGTAAAGATATCAAATTTCGTTGCCTTCTTTATCTACGGCCTCATTGTGTTTTAAGCTGCTGACGTGATTTGTTTTTCGGATTTTGGAATTTGACATCTTGAGGCAGTGAGGACACGAGCGCTTTACAAACACACATATGGGTTAAAACTTGTAATTGAGAACAGAGTTTAATTGTACCTCAAGGGAAAAATTTCCTCTCTTAGCGACACACACACAAGGTGTTAAGTCAGATACTGTATTTTAACGCTAAAGAAATGCAACACGTAACATTGTCTAACTTAAGTAAAGTTGTTCACAAAATTTTGATGCATCATAGGAAATAATTAATTAAATTTTCATAAAAATGTGAGTTTTACAAAAGTAGTCAAGCTGCAACACCGCCTGAGTGAGGGGACCATATGCCTACAAGCACAGTGGCAGTAGGTATGAGGTTAATTCTCTATATTCTCGAAGTTGTATTTGGAAGAGAGAAATATTGTCTAATCCCTCAATAATTTACATTGTATAAAGTTGTTGAAACAAAATTTTCTACTGTAACCATACGGAAGCACTTAACCAGTCTCCTCTACTGTATTTACTGGGATGTAATTTAATGGCGGGCTTCAACAACAAACTTCTTTAAGCACGTACTCTACGCTCATACACTCTAGCCATCAACAATAAAAAATTAAAGAGATACTTGTCCCTGATGATGGATCTGAGCGGAGAGTGTGGGTGCTGCCCTCTGGTGACGTCACACATAAGAGGCGGTCTATCTGCCTCTCAGATGTGACATAACCTAGCTGTTGTCGCGTGATATTTTTTTAAGCGGATTTTCACTAAAACTGCGTTATATTTATTTTTTCCTCAAGTTATTGCATATTTTTTAGGAAGTACCAATTAAAACTGAGTAGAAAATAAGAGGATTAGAGTTCCCTTTTATGATTAATCCCTGGAAATAATAAGTTTACCCCAGTAGTTGCTTTTATATACTACAGAGACACAAGGTTTGGAGGTAACCTGAGTGTTGTGTTTACAGTATGTAGGACTGTAGTGTTGTACTGTGTGTGTAGTGTGTGGTAGTGTGTGTGTAGTGTGTTGTAATGTGTGTGTATTGTGTGGTAGTGTGTTGTATTGCGTGTGTAGTGTTGTACTGTGTGTGTGTGTGTGTTGTACTGTGTGGTGTAGAGTGTATAGTGTGGCGTGGTGTGTTGTAATGTGTTATAATGTGTGTGTAGTGTGCTGTAATGTGTGTGTAGTGAGAGTGTAGTATGTTGTAATGTGTGTGTAGTGTGTGTGTTGTAATGTGTGTGTGGTGTAGTGTATGTAGTGTGTATAGTGTAGCTGTTGTTTCGTGTGGTGAGTGTGGTGCAGGGTGTGCATTGTGTATTAAAGGTGTGTATCCTGTAATGTAGGTATTTAAACGATGGAGAGGTGTGTGTGTGTGTGTGTGTGTGTGTGTGTGTGAAAGAGGAGAGCCTCACCTTGGGAATAACACGAAGGAATGTACCGATGATAAACGCCACAGCTAGCAGATCACACACACACACACACACACACACACACCTTATATTTGTGCAATCTCACGTATAAATTGATTGCCAAGGAGAAGAATGTGTCCCGTGAGAGATGCTTGCACTAAAAGGTGTAGGGGTGTGTGTGTGTGTGTGTGTGTTTAGTACCGGTATAAGTTGTCCCGGGTGTGATTGGTACCTGACATGAATTGAAAGGTACTTAAAGTGAGAGCTCTTGAACACATACCTAACCTACAGACTAAAAACAATAACACCCCGACCATCTACACTGATGACTCTCAAGACTACCCATGGGAAGACTTGAAAATCTGCCATTGTGATTCAGCCTAACAGTAACAAACTAGAGAAAGGAGTCAGCATTAACAAATGGGCATCCACTCAACAAACTGAACTATTTACCATACTCACCGACCACAAACTTGAAGAAGTCACTACCATAGACAGCTTTATCATCAATGACTCCCTATCCTCATTACTTACCCATATCACACCAGTTACAGTCTCTCTTCCACACCAGTGACCACCCCATCAGTCCCTCACCCACACCAGTGCCCACTCCATCAGTCCCTCACCCACACCTGTGCCCACCCCATCAGTCCCTCACCCACACCAGTGCTCAACACATCAGTCCCTCACCCACACCAGTGCCCACTCCATCAGTCCCTCACCCACACCAGTGCTCAACACATCAGTCCCTCACCCACACCAGTGCTCAACACATCAGTCCCTCACCCACACCAGTGCCCACCCCATCAGTCCCTCACCCACCCCATCAGTCCCTCACCCACACCATTTATACCGGTCTCCCGCACAGCCCTGACCCTGATTGGGGATTTGTCTCAGTATTGAGCTGAACCAAAACGCTGGGTGGGTTCCCGCGCCACACAACACAAAGGCAGATCTTTTTCGTAATTGATTGTGTAACTGGATGGAGGAGGGAGGTGTGGCGTAGTGGAGGAGGGAGGTGTGGTATGGTGGAGGAAGGAGGTGTGGTGGGAAGGAGGAGGGAGGTGTGGTGGGAAGGAGGAGGGAGGTGTGGTGGGAGGGAAGAGGGTGTGACGGGGTGGAGGGGGTAGGTGTGGCGTGATGGAGGAGGGTGTAACAGGGTGGAGGAGGGAGGTGTGGTGTGGCGTGGTGGAGGAGGGAGGTGTGACTCGGTGGTGGAGGAGGGGGGTGACGGAAGGAGGAGGGAGGTGTGGTGGAGGAGGGGGTGTGAGGGAAGGAGGAGGAGGTGTAGCGTGTTGGAGGAGGAAGGTGTGGTGGGGTGGAGGAGGAAGGTCTGGCGAGGGTAGACTGGAGGTGTGGCGAGGGCAGACTGGAGGTGTGGCGAGGGCAGGCTGGAGGTGTGGCGAGGCAGGCTGGAGGTGTGGCGAGGGCAGGCTGGAGGTGTGGCGAGGGCAGGCGAAGGTGTGGCGAGAGCAGGCCGGAGGTGTAGCAGCATGAGAACAAGAATGCTAGCAGTGTAGTGTAGGAGTGTGGTACCCGGGACAGACTCACAGCAGAGAACTTACCACCAGACAATATCCTGCGGACAATAACAGTTTGACTCCCAACGTGTGAAGACATCTGTTTGAGTGATTTTTCCGAAGGACCGTGAGTGTGCGGCTGTACATAATGTTATAATACATTATTCTTACCGAGTCTCGTACAATATTCGATGGTGATTAAAACATTAACGTAGAGATTTGTACACAGATGAGACAGAAAATATGCTAAATTGAAGATTATATAATGTTTAGGTAAGTTGTAAGGAAAAAAAATGTCAGTTATGCTTCAGGTCGTGTCTTGAAGCACAACACCGTCATTCATTCCGGCTATTGAACGCTTCACCATCTTCCAAATGATAAAGACTTGTTCTGTGTCTCCCGTACTTTCTAATTTAAACAATATGATTTTTCCCTTGCTGGTTTCTTTAGTTGTAAAACAATCATAATTAGGTTTTCTTGATAAAGTTTACCAGATGTTCTAAAAGTCAAGCTGGATTTTTTCCCGTGCATCATTACGAATCATATCATTCCGGCTTTTCTTTTATGCAGCATAAGTCTTATCTCTCATTTCTAATTTCTGCTGATATGGGATGTAGTTATTGAACCAAGTTTCTTCTCTATGTATTAATGCTGATTCAGAATTGTTTTGAAAATCAAGATCTAAATTTTCCTGGTAACTACTTAACTCTTATTCATAAAGGAATTAGTAGGCCAACTTGTTTGTTGTATTGACTGACCTGTTCACTTAATTACAGTTGGGGTTTCGCTCAAGGTCTTTACTCCTGGTCATTTCCACTCGCTTTGCTTGCTTAATTGCATGCTGTACTATTCAATCATTCCCAGTAACTTCTTCTCAGCTGAACGATGCTTGTCTTGTCGAGACTCATCATCCAGTCCTGGTCTTGTATCACTTCATGCCATCTAACCATTTCTCCATGGCAAATTTTCAGTGTTATAAGTTATTTGCATTTAAAAATATACTATACCAAAAACCTACTGTTTCCTCACACTAACTAAGCCCTGTCTGTACGTCAAAGTTGTAGAGGTGACAAAACGCTACCTTGTCTCACCCATTTTGTGTTTCGAACCACGTATCATTTTTATTTCTTGTTAATACTTAAGCAGGGATTGGAAGTATATTTAGCACTTTTAATAATTGTCTTCTATGCCTGTAAGAGCTCTTTTCAACACTTCCCATAAGTTATCCCTTAGAATAGACTCCAAGGTCTAATGATGAAAAAGTATATATGTTGATCCCGTTCCTCCGAGAAACAGGTTGCTGTGTATCCAACTTTGATTCATTTACGCTTGTTTTTCCACCATACTTCGAGAGGATTTATGGAGAGGCATTTATCTCATTCAGTTTATATCACATTCATTACCCCAATTTTATTTATGATTTTCAGTAGGATTAGTTTATTACTAATTGATGCATATTTATTAAGTTCTATTGCTATATTATCAATCCCTATACTTCCTTTAAGTCCTGTTAAGAGATTTATCCTCAACCTCATACAGTCTTCGTTAACTTCACTTTCGTTAACTTTGTCGTTAGTCTAGTTGTTGTTCATCCAATATTCTGGCCTAAACATTATGCATCCCTATGAATATTTTTTTTTCTAATATCATCCCACTAAAAGCTTACGGAATTTTCCACCCAGCCAATCCATCAGGGTTTTGTGTCTTTCTAGTTTCATCCACGATTTTCTCTCCTCTAATTCAATGCTTGTAATTTAATTATGAACTTTAAAAGTCTCTTTTGTTTCACTATGTCAGAATTTTCAAATATTTCATTATCGCTTATTATGGAAAACTCTGTCGTGTGTTCGTGACTTAATAATGTCAGACTTGATCCTAGAGGTCTCTTTCTGTGTATCGTTGGGTGACAATATTAATATGTAGACCAGCAGCCTGTGGTCAAAGTCTGGTGAATCTTCAAGTCAAGAACTTTGGCATTATTTACAATTCCTTGTTATCTTAAGTAATTACATAGTCTTATACATCCCAGTTACATTGTTCTATCTACGTGGTCTGGTATGTAAAGAAGCCATTCACAATTTTTATGTCATGTTTAACTCAGTATTGTATGAACACTTCTTCGGTGTTTCTAACGTCATTCCAAAGAAGTTAATTTTGTTCCTCCCGTTTTCTTCTTTGTCAACTCTTCCTTTGAGGTAAACCATCAGCATCGTCAGTTCATCTTGTGATAACTCTCGATGTTTTCTTCCAGCGCTTCATAAAACATTTTTTGGGCCATATATTTGAAACATATTAATAATCTTGTTTTTTATTTCTATTATTATATGCCTCCGTTTTTAGTAAGTTTAATATTAACAAGCCTTTTCTCCACTGTGAGTCCGTTGGTGAAGGTTCCTCTGCACCTTTTCTTATCCTTAATGTAGGAGAATATAAAGTAGTCTTCCCTGTGATCTTTTCCATATTTTATACTTCTCAGTTTTGTCTCGGGATTTCCAGTCTTGAGTGTTCATGGGTCAGTCCATTAAATTTGCCTGTGTTGCCAACGCGGAGTTCCGCCTGGTTCCTGGTCTGAGACTTCCCCCCGAGTTCTCGTGCGGTAAATTATTATAATCGGTTAGGAAAACTTGCTATTGTCGCACATGCAACGTGTAAACTGGGTATGAAATTGAGCCATGATTTGAAGTGTGACGTTAAGCTGGGGAGCATTTTATCACCTGTTGTTCATTGCCTACATGGATGGAACAATTGAGAATTGAAGAGAACATGGTGAACCAGCGTTGGGATATAATATTTGACATCACTTACTAGAATAAGGATGGGACAAAATCGAGGCGCTTAATTGCCAATCATTGTGTATTTTAAGTTATGATAAAAATAACATTGAAAATAAAAATCATGTCTATCAGCAGGGAAGAAGAAGCCCCCGGTATACAGTATGTGAGTAAAGGACACAGAAGAGTTTGAATATTTAGGAAGAGTTTTCTCAAGTGAATGAGGAAACGAGGATGATATTACTGAAGCTAACGGGAAGCTTCAGTACAAATTTAGTTTACTTGGACTCGTGATATTAAGAGACCGGTGTGGTACAAGAAGCCAAGAAAGCTGTCTTTGAGTCCTCACTTGCAATAATGCTCATTTATGGGACAAAAACTTGGTCGATGACAACTAAATATATAAACAGGATACATACGACAGAAATGACACCATGAGAACCATCGTGAGAAATACTACAATTAGTCCGGTAGAAGAATGGCAGAACCGGAAAAATTCTCATACAAATGATTTTGGGGTCATTAGGCGTACAAATATGTCCTGATTCACATATTTAAAAACTTTCAATTCCTTTGAGGATTTTTTTTTTGCAAGGCTTTGAAATGACAACCTTTCAGGGCTATTTTATGATTATTTCGGTCAAGTGAATTAGGGGCATGTTTATGTCTCCAGAACGTCAGATTCATCATCAGTGACCATGACAGGTTTGGTGTTGATGCATGATTCACCTAGGCACCCTGCTCACGCCATTACACATGTTCATTCACTGTTGTGACAAGACCACCGATTTAAGCCACATGCTTTCTTTCCAGTTGGTTTGTACTTGTACCGTATATATTTGAAGAATTTTGATGAAGCCGCAGCTAGATCGGTCATGATGGGGTGAAGGGAACCTTCCAGCGCCACTCACAGTTTTCTAAGCTGTCATTGGTGAGATCGTGTCATCTCACAACCACGCGTAAGCTGTGGTAGTGGGCTGCACGTTCTGTAGGTGGCAGCCGTTATGGTTCTACTGTTACTCTTAGTCAACATTGCTTATATCTGGCACACCTCAGAGTAGTGAGCGTGTCCTTCTTAATTCCTCCATAGAGCAAGCAGAAAAGACGAACTCCAGCATCACCAACTTCTGCTGTTGTATTGCCTTGCTTGCTGGTGGTGGTTGACAAATTGTGTACGTCTGTGGACTTCTTCATCTGTTTCATTAGATACGTCTTTCCATGCCCATGCGTTGCTGACGTCGTGTCGCAGCCACTCCAGGCATGGATGAATAAAATATGTTTTCGAATCTCCACGGGCACCTGTCATACGCTTCCCTCATGCTATTCATTTGTCCTGCCTTTGAGCGTCTGCTTTCCTACCTAAGCAAGATATCAGCCATGCAAATATACCAGTGATACAGCAACAATGTCTTCTGCAGCAACAATTACGAGCTGTCCGTTTCAGGCAAATTCCACGCTGTCAACACGATTAGTGTGTCAGCGTCCCCATTGCTTACATTAATACTAGGGCCCTGGATGGACCTGAAGGTGCTTTTGCAAGGAGGTTGATAAACTGTAGCTTGTTCTGTTCATTGGACAGAAATGCCTCTTGGTCTTTGTAGCTTTTAGCAGTATCTACTATCAAAATATTGGCTGAAACCTTTCCACGCTGTCGACGTTCGTGTTCAGGATTTTTTATCAAGAGTTTTCTGTAGCCGTCAAACAAAATGAAGCACATGCCATATCTATTACCCAGTAAGGAGCTGTACTGTTTCACGACCTGTGAGTATGTGTATTCTTTTCCATGCATCCCCTGCTGCAACTGTTGAGTTTCAGCCTTAGGGATGAGGTTAGTCAATTCAATTTAGATTCTTCTCGCCAATTCAGATTTGTCTATCTTTCTCACAAAATGACTCTTGAAGAGAGAGATAGGGATTATTGTCATCTCATATGCAAAGTAGAGTAATATCATCATCCTCTCTTCGTGCTAATGCAGTACATCGCATGAATGAAACTGATGGGTCGATTCGAACCACCTGCTTGTCTACTTTTATTACCGGTTTCAAGTCATTAGTGTACAAACCATCTGACCTCTATTGATGGTTGTATCGCTCACAGGTGGATTGTCCATACTGCACTGTATCTCAAGGCCCACCTTTCCAGTTTCGTCACAGTTGATACCATCACCTTCACTAGCTGTCAAACCACTAGCCAGAGATCTAAGTTCAGGAACTTCACTGTCAAATGGATCATGTAACTGGAACCCGTCCATGAATTTCTTCATATCTCACAAATTCCGTTCACGTCTCGCTATCTCAAAATCCTTATGCTGACAACTTGTAGTGTGCTGCTGGCCCGTCAGTGATGGCATTGCATTGTGAACCACTACACAAGCGTGCATACTGTACAGTGTACACACACTGTTCCGAACACTTTCCGCCATGCCCCCACAGCTTTTCAAAGACCTCATCATGAATTGTTGGATCACAAGGTCAACCCCTGAGTATATATATATATATATATATATATATATATATATATATATATATATATATATATATATATATATATATATATATATATCGTCAGAGGCAACTTCATTATAGATAGTTTTTGTTCTTATTTTTAAAATGATTTATAAGGAAGAGAAGCATTCACCGTCTGTTAAACAATCACATACATGATCCAATATAGGTACCAGATAATGAAGATTCTACAAAATGTACTTCTTTGAGTATCACACTACGAACATCTACATACAATATATCAATTAGGTTTCTGCCTGAGCTTGTTTAGTACTAATTAACTGATTTTACTGAGTAAATTTATACTAGTGGTGAGTGAGTGAGTGAGTCAGGGAGTGAGGGCGGCGTGGTGTGTGAGACATTTCACCAGCTTGGCCGCTGCTACTCTACGTGGGCACAAGTAAACACAGCGTAATACCGTCGGAATGTCCAGTGGGCAGAACTGCTCTTGTTTATTTACACACCCCGCACCAGGATACTAAATATTATAACCCTTGTATCATCATCTCCAGACACCTGGCTCTCATAACCATTGAAATTAATGACAAACGTATTGACAAACTGTGTATATTAGTTTACACCCCCCACCCCCCGCCCTGCGGACTCTCATAGTGTAGAGGGGAATTTCCCAGTGTTTTGGAAGATAAATTTACGTTCGCTCTAAGGAGGATCATAATTTTACCCGAGCCTCTTTTTCTGTGTCCTTTTAACAGGTAAAGACAAAGTGTGGCCCTGGCGAGAGTGATACGTGAGGTATTTTGACCTGGCCAGGGTAAAGACACTGAACTATTTTTATCGTCTATGACTCTATGCTAAAGTAAACCTGCTGGTTGTATCTTATCGTCCTTGCAAGTGTTAAGTTCCAAATATAAACAAAGTAGGCAAATTCTTAATGAGATTAATGACCCATGTGTCTAAATTTATCCCTGGAGTATTGTTGAGGGTTTGTTTTCTGTAATTAGGTTTGTTTACACCGAGTGTCCGCGATCAAGCAAAAACATTTTCTTCTTTAAATCTATAACAGACTGGAACATGTTACAAGACCACATCAAAACCAGTTATGGTATTAATCAAATAAAGAGATTGAGTTTTATATTGTTAACCACAGAATGTTGTGCTGTTGAAAGTGAGTCGCTAGTCTCGGATAGTGCAAGGGCAATATAATGCTTCTTGAATTTCATCGAAAACTTTCACTAATACACCTGTATATATATATATATATATATATATATATATATATATATATATATATATATATATATATATATATATATATATATATATATATATATATTATTTACTGATTAGAGACTAAGCATAAGCCTAAGTAAAGGACCCTCCTGTAAATAAGTACCTGGCAGCTTTGTCAGTAATCCTTGGTCAAGTTGCTTTACTGTTTATTATTGTTGTTTACCTGCAGTGTCTCGGCACAAAGGAAACGGTATACAGTATAAGTACTCCCACGGCTTAATTGCACCGTACACCTACAGTACATTGTCTATAAACATGCCTCCCCAATTGTAAGCCCGTATGACAGTTTTATTGATTATAGTAATAGTAATAATAACGATAATAATCATTATTATTATTATTATTATTATTATTATTATTATTACACCGTTAACACTACCTTTTAACTACAACGGAATTCCTACATGTTCACTACATAACTAGTACTGTTCTACATGTTCATTACAACACTACACGCTCACTAAAGTACTTCATGTTGACCAGAATACTAGGTCCAAATATTTACTACACAATAGTTCTACATGCTCACTCCACTAATATTACTATAAGTTAACTACATTACATGTTCAGTTCAGCATTAGTACAACATGTTCATGCTGTATAGTCATTAAAACGCTAGTTCTACATATCCAATATACAACTACAGGTTCAATACAACACTAATACTACATGTTCAATACTTCACTAGTACTACATATCCACTATAACTCTAGAACTACATGGTCATTACAAGATTAGTACAGTACTACATGTTCAAGTGAGCATTAGTTCCACGTGTTTACTACATCACTAGTACTACATGTTCACTACAGCACTAGTACTACTTTTACTACATTAGTATTACATAGTGAGTGCTCATTACAACATTTGCACTACATGTTCACTTTAACATTAGTACTATATGTTCAGTGCAACACTAGTACGCAACACTAGTACTACATTTTACTAACATTAGTACTACATATCGAGTGTTCACTATAACACTAGCACTACATGTTCACTATTACAGTAGCACTACATGTTCACTGCATTATTAGTACTAACTGTCCAGTATAACATTATTTCTACCTATTCACTTAAACCTTAGTACTGCGTGTTCATGTAGTCACTCATCGCTGAAAACACATCTGCATGATCGTATTCTTTAAACGCAATGATAAATTTTGGTATTACCGTCCAAAATTAGAGTCATTGGTGCACTACGGAATGTATATTAACAACTACCTTTGTAGCTCAATTTGCTGTAGTGGTTGAAGGCGAAAGGTATCGAGGCGGTCACTGGCGTCTTTTGAGAGCGGCACCTTGTTGTCAGGTAAGGTGGGATAGATAGTCCAGGCCAATCCACTTCAGACACAGCCTCTTTACGCACCACAGCTGGCTAATGGACTCTCAAGTGTTTTTTTTAAGCACCTCGGAATGTTTTTTTATCATATATATTTTTTTACTTATAAACGATTAAGGTTACATGATGTTCACGTACTTCACTTGTATAATATCTTCATTAGTACTGTACTGTACTTGGGCTTCCTGCTGGTTGATAACTTGCTTCCATATATATAAGAAATAAATATGCGATTAATTACGATATATATAAATATATAGAATAATAAGGGAAGAATGTTGATGTAAATTAGGGTAAGGAGGGAGGGTGTTCATGTGAATCCAGGAAAAAAGTCACAGAAAAATAAGGCACGAAAAAAACCTAACCTAACTAACACGTGCAATGCCATCATATATATATTGTGTTGTCAATGCCTACAAGTCATGTGACTTTTTTCCCTGTGACTTTATTTCCGTTCACCGTCTATGTTGCGCCGTGTTGACATTATTGGCATGTTACACCTCCACCATCAGCATGCTGCTAGTGGCCCCACACATCACTGTTGCCAACGCACCATACAGAGAAACTTAGCGGAAGTAATTCAGTTGCCAGATTTTATCACTATAAAGTTTATACTGTACTTTGAGTGAGGAAAGTCATTCATAAAATATGTTGTGAAAAATTGTGCGTTCAGTGTGACGAAGTGGTGATCGGAGGTGTTCAATACTATGTAGTAGAAGCCCTAGTTAAGACAGCACAGGTGTAGGTCATGAGAGATTTTTTTTTTATTTGTGTCGAGAAAGTACTATTTCATCATGATAACCATCGACATATAGACTTAGAAAGATTATAGTTGGAGTTTGAATATAATGAAGGGTCCTGTTCGACTGTAAATAATTATCACTGTAGAGGCAACTTATTCCACAATTTATCGAGTTACTTGTCAGAAACCTAAGCCTAAGGTATGGCGTACTGAGAGACAGAGACGATGTAGTACATAATGCTTCCTCACCGTAGCTAAGAGAGAGAGAGAGAGAGGGAAAACTACACCGAGCAAAAACACCAGTTGACAGTGAACCAGAACACGGCACATCGCCCCACTCTAAACAGCTGGAGACTATAGTACAGTGATCTTCGAATACACCCCTGAAGCCCCCTTAAGTCCCTAAAATCACTTTAAACAGCTGTTGACACTTCCAGCTGTACAGTGTACCGTTTATCTGTATGGTCAACACCTCTTCAGTTTATATACAAAAAAATTTGCCCTTGTTCTGGCAGACTTGTCTGTTATGTAATAATACCAGAGGTGTGTGTGTGTGTGTGTGTGTGTGGGTGTGGGGTGTGTGTGCGCGGGGGTGTGAGTGTGGGATGTAGTTGTAGGCGAGTAAAAGTGACTAACACGCAGCTGAGCGGATGTATATTTGTTTATGCAAGAACAGGATGTATATTTCTTTGTTTATGTAAGTATAGGCCGTACATTTGTTTATATAAGTATAAGATGTGTATTTGTTTATGTAAGCATAAGGCTCTCGTCAGTTGAATATTCCCGGAGGTGAAGACAGCGGACGTCAACGGTTGGGAAAAACCACACCACTGACACATTTTGTACACACATATTTTCAGAAGATATATTTCTCCCCAAAATAGATCACGAGAACTGCAGAACCTCTGAGATTTATCAAACAAAAATCTGCCTCAGCAACTAGTGATACGCCCCTAATCTCATGCCATGAACAAATATTAGTCAACAACCAAAGAAAAAAAAATACCAAAGCACTTGGTCACTACTATGTCCAAATTCAAGCTTCTTAACCTGAACAGTACCTGAGATTTCACCCGGACGAACAAATAACAAACAAACGGAGAAATCACAGAGTAACCCCTTTAGAACTCATTCTCGGGGCACGCACATCGCGCGGCACCTGCAGACGGAATGTGGGAAGGAAAAGGGAGGTGTACATAAAAATCATTGTCCCTGTACAATGTGTTGAAAGAGCAAACCCCCATCATGCGAGCAATGCTGGTGTACTGAGTTTAAGTAAATTAATAATGAATTTATATATGCCAGGGAAGACATGTTCATTAACCAAGTAAATATCATAAACGATTATTTTTTTCACCACCAGTCTTGGCCATCACCGATAAAAGAAATAGTTTCTATTCTTCCTGTCCCTGTTGCTATTTTTCTTCTTCCTTGCATCCTTATCCCTTCCTATCCACCTTTCCTTCCTCTGTCTCGGTGCACTACAAGGCGAAGTTTCTCCACCAAAGAAGAGGTAACAATATATTGATGGCGCCATCACGGGATAGTGCCGTACAGTACGCTGAGAACTGTTCAGAGCACACCTGGTGTGTCACCACCAGCTTAAACTCAGATTGTCACCCGCTTGTCTCTGAAGCCAGACATTAGTATATGTGTCTTGTTGACGGGGGCATCAGGATCAAGCTGTTGTGGATCCCCTCTCACATAGGCATTAGTGAACATGATAGCTTAACTCGCGTCCAAGAATGACAATGAATACAATCCAGGACTGTCAAACAGTACCTTAAAAACTTTAATCAGAAAAAATTGCTGGTGAATTTGATGCCAGTAGACAAGTGCAAACAGGCACTAGTCAACCCATTGTTTACCATGATGAGATGTATCAAATAAACATATATATGAACCAAGTAACAAGATCACTAGATTACAAGATGTTGAAACCGCTAGACTAAGGTTAGGATAAAAGTACCTCTGGCAGTATGCCCCTCAGGCAGATGTGAACAAAACTAAATATAAAGTGTGCGGCCAGACATATGGCCACACACTGTGAAAAAATGGGAGGTTCACGGTTCCATCAGCTCGATGAACAGGCTTTGTGTGAAATATAACATAGTCTAGGATTGCTTTTAGTGTTCTTGTGGCATGGTCGGTAACGTTCCCTGGTCCCCCGCAGTAGGTTAAGGATTCGAGTCCTGGCTGGTGAGGTCGTTGGTTATTTTATTTTCGTTTGATAAGAAATGCCCATCAAGGTGAAGGAAACACTGTGATGTGAGTGAGGAGGTGGAAGGTGAGGCCGGTCACTATCACACTGTCCCCACATTAATCTTTCATTGTGTCCTCTGGCTACTTCTCCTCCCTCCCCATCAACTTGTGGTCATGTGAATAAATTTGTTTTGCGGTGCTATCTGTTGAACTAGGAGAGTTGATAAGTGGATGGTGACTTTGTGGAATATATACATTCATGCAGGCGTCGATGGCTGATTAAGGCTATTCCAGTAAGAACCCCAGAGTCGGCTTTGAAGATGTAAGAAAGGTCAGGTGCGTAGTTTGATGGAATAAGTTCGCCCCACTGTATTGGAAACTTGGTCCGCATTTTTGGTTTTAGCTTGCAGGTGTAAAGTTATCGTCAATATTCACTTTCTCTGAGTCCTGGAATTACTGCGTTTATGATGTCAAGAATATTGTTTGTGAGGTAAAGATGAAGGCTGTTTGATGAGCAATGTGTGTGTGTGTGTGTCATGTTAGTTACTAGGGTGTCTGTTGATTGTGACTATTAGTGCATAGGGGTGTCAAATCTGTCTGGGAGGTTGAAGTTTCCGGTGTGTCAGATATTTTTGTTGGGACCTGAGCGTGATAGAGGTGTTCTAGGTACTGTGTGTTACAGTTTGAGATGAACAGCTGGATCCCGAGTATTGAAACCTCAACCTTTACCTGCGTCAACGTCTCTGTCATCCCTACTATACTCATACTGTAGAAAGGAGGAGGAGGAGGAGGCAAGTTAGTGTTTAGTAGTTTTTGTGTAAAGGATGAATGTCAGTGAGTGTAGAAATTGAAGAAGTGGAGGAAGGCGGGTGAGTGTTGGGTGCTGGGAGTGGATGATGGAAGAATAAGAAGAAATTTGTGGGTAAGGAAGGAGTAGACGTTGCAAGAGTGGTAATAGTGATGAGATTGAAAGATAGGGATGTGAAAGGAGAGGGAAAGGAGAGTAGGGAGGTGGGAGAAGAAAATGATGTCAGGGATGAGGACTGTGAATTCTAAAGTGAAGGTAGAGATATGAAATGTAGGAGAGAGAGAGAGAGAGAGAGAGAGAGAGACTGCACTGTGTTAGTGGGTGGTGATAGTGGCGTTTAATACTGGGTAAAACAGCTATGGGCTCGTGTAGAGGATTGGCTGTAGTTATGTGGAGTGTTTTGTTCGTGGTGGCAGTGTTTGTTTGTAGTGTTAATGTTTGTGTTGTTTGTTAGTGTTAATGTTTGTGTTGTTTGTTGTGTTAATGTTTGTGTTACTTATAGTGTTAATGTTTGTGTTGCTCATGTATGTAGTGCTTGTTTTTTGGTGTATTGTGAGAGAAAAAATTTTTAAAGGCACATAAGAGTTGTGTTGGTGAAGTTGGAAAAAGAGAACCCAAAAAGTTGAGATTGGCCACCCTGATGTACTGTGGGTCCAGGGGTGGTGTTGTCGACCTACCCAGCGTGTCAGTGCGTGAAGGAGTTTTTTTTCCAGCTGATGTAATGCAGTGTACTGTATAGTGCTTTGATATACGTGATGCATTTTTTATCAGAAAATAGTGATTTGATTATTTTTAAATGTTCACTGGAAAAAAAATCTTAATCTTTTGTGATATTAGTTTGGTGTGTGTGACGGTGGGTGTCAGGCTGGGTGAGTGTCAAGGTGTCAGGACCCTAACTCTGTATCACTGTAAATGTTTAGGTGAAGTTTCGCTTGAATGTGTACCACACAACACTTAAATTCATGTGTGTGTGTGTGTGTGTGTGTGTGTGTGTGGCAGAGGTCAACGTCACAGCAAGTTCGGAGGTTAAACTAGTCTAACGGGAGGTTTTACATCAGAACAAACACTTTGATTAACTTCATTTGATTACGTATCATCTTTGAAAGAAATGCTAAAAACCATCTTCAATCCTCTTTAAGGGTTAAGGCAAGGTCACAGCTGAAGGTCAGAATTCCAAACCTTATCGAGTGCATATATTTTCAGCTATTGTTGTACAGGCGAAAGTGCCTGAGGAATCACTGATTGCATTAACAAGTTACAGAGAAGTAAGGAAGAATGTGTTCATTGGGAAGGTTGGCTGTCTGTAAGAGGAGGATATTTGATCAGGAAGGACGATGATGCTAAAGGCTAGAGACGTGTAGGAGGAGGAGGTTTCACATGCCAGGCTGTAATAGGGAAGGGTTACGAGAGTTGAGGCTTCCACAAAGTTTACATGTAGTGTTGCCAGTCTAAGGTTGTCACTGTAAATTCTCAGTATATAAGGCAGAGTCTCGTGTACACAATCTGTTGAGGCCGAGTCCGGGGTAATGACGCGTCATGTGAATATGTATGACTCAGAGACAAAACTGCCAACACTAAATTCAAGGTCTGGGGTCAACTTGAGCAATTGTATCAATGCGATTATCGTATAATTTTAAAGAATTTCCATGAACAGTCAACGATTTAAATGATATATATATATATATATATATATATATATATATATATATATATATATATATATATATATATATATATATATATATATATATATATGTATGTGCAAATAAATCACTGTAGGTGCAAGTGATCTAGGTATATTCAGGGGCAGAGCAACAGACAGTCTGCACCCAACCTGAAGATGCAAAATCACAATTTGTTACCAGATCCTGTGCCTCTCCCCTGTGGCCCAGCCTCTGTCTCATCCGCCACCTGCAATTCGTCAGTTCCATTTCCAGTGATTTTATCAAGATTTATTCATCCACGTTTCTCACTGTGATTTGAACATATATATATATATATATATATATATATATATATATATATATATATATATATATATATATATATATATATATATTTCATTAACGTTTGGCATAGTGCTAAAGCGATTACATGCAAATAATAATAATAATAATAATCTTAAGAGTGGCGGTTTGTTGGCCAATGATCTTTCTTGCAATTTCCTTAACAAATGTCCCTCCGCGCCATTTACTTTATCCTGTATCAGATACAAGGGTAAAATACTATAGAAGTATAATGTAATTATATATTTTTTTCGTCATGTATAACGGTGGCCATTTGGCGGTGCAGGCGGGCACAGACGGCTGAGGTCTCCAGTTTACATCTTGTGGTCCACAGCAGATGAACATGATAAAATTTCGTTACCTCACTCCCTTCACTAGAACCAACCGCCCCATCTCATGTTTGTAGTTAGTTCACATATTGGTGAGGGTAAGAGGAGATATAACTACCGTTTAATACACCTCTTCATTATTAGAGTAAAATAATAATGGAAGTTTTATTACCAATACATAGAGTTGTACTTCATGATAATTGATGGCCAAGGTGTGACGTCTACAGATACTGATAATTAACTTATCTTTAGTAATGTAATAGTGAAGTACCCAGCAAGCGAGGAGCTAAAGAACACATTCGCTGAACCCTTCCTTCCTGAAGTAATTATTGAACACCTTCCTGCCCATCACCAGGTGTGGATTATTGAACTACTCCGCCCTCACAGGAGACACCGATGAAGTATTGAACCCTTCCCTTCCCAGCAACACACTGGGCAGGGCTGTGCTGGATAACGACAACAAGACTTCCTTAACCATAAGTTTGACTTACCTGTAACTCCTGCAGCATGAAAGATAAAATCAGTAGGTTAGGGCACCAGCATTAATAGAGAGATCTGTAACCTAAATAAACTAGTATCGCTCGCTCGCTAGAAGACTCCAAACTTACGGGAAGATGCTGCCAAAACGGTCGAACAGCTACAAGACCGTGTTAACAAGACTTATAATATGTAAGCCCCTCCTGTACCCTACAAGGCCCCAACTGTAACATGCATGGTCCCTCTTGTTACTTACAAGGCCTAATTTTTAAGTTACAAAACCTAATCTATATAATCTATAATTCCTAAAAATTGTTTCATACTTTTAACCCACAAAACACGTAAGCTACAATATATGCAGACTACAACACCCACAACGTAAGTAACCTGAAACTTACCATCACGGTACTTGAGAGCTACAAGGAATCTACAATGTAAAAAAAAAAAATAATTGGAAAAAATCCTAATTATATAACTCCACAGACAAGTCGTCGACAAAACTATCGTCTCGGCTACTTTAGACAATAAGATGGACAACACAGCTATAGGTAAACCAGTAAATCTACATCCACTAGTTTTTACGGTAAACAGAGCCCACCTACCTGCGAAAGTCAAGAACTTTCTGAACATACTGAAAAAAAAAACTTTACACGGGGGAAAGCTCTTAAGAACATTAGCCGCCGGAGGAAAGTTTAAAGCAGACCATCATCGTCTGGAGAACTCAGGGCAACGTTAATAACATCTCGAGTTTAGAGTGAAACTAAATATAAACCTTGGGACAAATGTCGCCACTGCTGTACATTATATCCCATAAAACTCAGAATACTGAGTAAATGCACATAAGCTAATGCCGGGATGTTTCACTTACACTGAAAATGATTCACGCCAAAACACACAGAATCGAGTCAATGAAAGTGTTCCTGTACTACTGCGTGCCATCATAATATATAAACATTGGTTATTAAGAACCATGCACAATGATGGGCGTGTGGGGGCCACTTCCCTCCACGCCCCAGTCATCACCACACGCCACCGCTAGTGTACGGTGCGGTGTGTGTGAGAAATAACAAGTAGCCAAGCCACCACTATTCATGTCCCCAGCCACGCACGCCACGCCACGTCATGCCACCAAGTTCGCAAACTTCCACGGCTGCCAAGTAACATCAGTCTCGCTATCAGTTATGCCATCAGCTGTGTCGTCCTACGTTAACAGTGATGCTACAGCCCACCATCATCATACACGGCAGTCATCCCGACCACAAGCCTCGCCCTCACCTAACACCTACACCATCACCAGCTAGCGTCACCATCGGCATTCAACCAGTCGCACTCAGGCCTCGCCAGTTTCAGTCACCAGTTACACCTGCGCTATAGTTGCAGTCAATACCAGCTCCCACATGAAATATTCAACCACCCAGTACAAACAAACACACTCACCAGTCAAGTGGCAAAGCAGACAAATAAATCCATCACTGCCGGTCACTCTAGCAGTCATGACACGAAGGTTTAGCACGTGGGGCACACTAATGTTATGTTGCCAGTGTCCAGTGCTGCTGTTGTGGTGTCGTAACTACCACGGGGTCCAGGGTCTGGCATCACAACCAAGGCAATGAACGGTGCTGGCCGCGATAGTTAACCAGCACTGTAACTAATATTATGTACCGAGAACTTTTATCATTTATACTGTGTTCTTTATAATTAATTGTAAGCAGACACTTCCTAGCCCTCTTGTTAACACTTCTCCGTGATGTACAGTCCTTGGCAGTGCTGTCATGTTTATGTCCACTAGTTACTCCAAGCTTAAATATATAAACATTTAATAAATAAATAAACCAAGGCAAACTGATCCCACGAAGCCAAGTCTGTTATCAGTCAGTTCTTGGTATGACCGTCACCACGCCAGCTGTGTATGACATTCTCAAATTGTAGTATACATCTGTCTTGCCACACTTGCGAACTTAATATATTTACGTCATACAACACTACGAAATTACACACTACAATTTCTTTTTAGCTCGCATTTTAACTGTGCCAGCTGCACTGAATGACACTCACTCACCGCTTGACTCACTCATTCATTTACTGACCGATAAACAATTATTTCTCTCTATAAGACTGTTATTCCACTTTGGCTAAACTGAACAAAAAAATCGCCTAAACTAACTTTAACAGTTAGTAGTTCTATCCGAGTCTTTATCACTGACGGAGAATGTTATTCGCTGACAGAGAACATTTTATTTCTACGCTGACGCAGGACTGTAGGAGTTCACTTGTAACTGTCATCATTTCTCACTTTTCAATACCGTCTCCCGCTCCCCTCTCAGTCCTTCAGTTGTTTTTTGTTTTTTTAGTTTTTTCTGTGTATTTTTCTTCACTTTTTTTTGTCACCTTTCCTTTATCTTTCCGTTATATTACGATTTATTTCATCTTCCACTCCTACAGTCATTTATTTCCTGCTTCCTGTACTTGGTAATTATCGTATCTCCTCTCCTCGCTATCCTCCCCACATATCCTTTACTACTGCACTACCTATTTCAACCTTATATTCCCTTATCTTTTTCTTTTGTTTTTTTCTTCATTCTCCCGTCTCTCCATTATTTCTCTCGAGTATTTTCTCTTCTTTCTCCAATAATGTTTTTCCTCTCTCACCTCCTCTCATCACCACCACCACACTCCCTCTACCCTTTTCCCCTCCCTCAACTCCATTCCCCACTTTTCGTCAACCTACCCCTCACAAGACCTTACCAGTCAGCGGCAGTAATAGACCGTCTACTGATATTACCTTGACCATGACCACACCCATCTACACTACCCGACCATCTACACTACCCAACCATCTACACTACCCGACCATCTACACTACCCGACCATCTACACTACCCGACCATCTACACTACCCGACCATCTACACTACCCGACCACCTACACTACCCGACCATCTACACTACCCAACCATCTACACTACCCGACCATCTACACTACCCGACCATCTACACTACCCGACCATCTACACTACCCGACCATCTACACTACCCGACCACCTACACTAATCTCCTTTGTATTATCTCCTTATTTGACTACACGCTAATACCACCTTCTCGGTACAGTAACAACCGTATTACAGGAAAGCAGAAAGGTAGCTCTGTTGATTGGTGAAGATGATGTATTGTGTGCTAGTTTATGTGCAATTAGGGTACAGAGAGGGAGGGAGAGAGAGAGAGAGAGATAGAGAGACAGAGAGATGCAGACACACAGGAGTCAGGTAGGACACAAAGGCAGGACCGGCCCAAATATACACGCCCAACTTTATTGCTGCACCCACCGGCCTCTAACACACCCACCATCCATATACCACACCCACCACCCCTCTACCACACCCACCGCCCTCTACCACACCCACCGCCTCTACCACACCCACCCCCCACCACACCCACCGCCCTCTCACCACACCCCACTGCCCCCTACCACACACCCACCGCCCCCACCACACCCACCGCCCCACTACCAAACCCACTGCCCACCACTAACCCACCGCCTCCCCTACCAAACCCACACCCCTCACCAACACACCACCTCTACCACACCCACCACCCCCACACACCCACCGCCTCCACCACATCCACCACCCCCACCACACCCTCCGCCCCACCACACCTCCATCCCCATCACCACACCAAATCCCCACCACCACACCACCACCTGTCTACCACAACCTACCATCACTTACCACAACCTATCGCCCCCCCACAACACCCCACCCCGACCCCCACCCCACCCACCACCCCAACCACTCCCACCGCCCTCCAACCACCCACTGCCCTCCACCACACCCACCGCCCCCACCACACCCACCGCCCCCCTCTACCACCCACCGCCCCCACCACAACCCACCGCCCCCACCACACCCACTGCCCCCACCACACCCACCGCCCCCCACCACACCCGCCCCCCCACCACACCCACCGCCCCCACCACACCCACCGCCCCACCACACCTCCGCCCCTACCACACCTCCGCCCCTCACCACACCTCCGCCCCCTCTACCACACCCACCCTCCCCACCACCACACCCACCTCCCCACCACCACACCCACCACCCCACTCAACACACCCACCACCCCACCACACACCCACCGACCTCTACCACCCACCTCCCCCACCACTCCTCACCCACCTCCCCACCACCACACCCACCTCCCCACTCACCACACCCACCGCCCAACTACCACAACCCACCGTCCCTCTACCACACCCACTGCCCCCTCTACCACACCCAAACACCTATCACTACCACAACCACCACTCTGTCCACCACACACTTCCCAACACTCTACCAACCATCATCTTACTACAACCAACTTTACCAAGCTTATCACCTCTACACCAACTCTATCAGTTGTAGATTAATAAACGATAGGAAAACAAAGTGTTTTTGGTATTTTTTAATTTCTTGTGAGTTTTTCCTCGAGCTATATTGAAGAGAATCATGACAACTCACTTATAAAAAAAAGTAAATATTGAGTTCCAAAAGAAGAAAGAAAATATAGTTAAAAATATATACCACATGTTTATCCAAATTAGACGAATAAATTATTATACGAAAAATTTAGTAAATGTACTAGAATCATTCTTAGATGTGGTATAAATAGCATAGGACTTCATACACGACAAAACCCAGTAGACGACACTGAGGGAAAAAATATGTACTGTACACCTAAAAAACTGCACCGGACCAAATGTAAATTAGAGTAGTCCTTATGATTAATAACAACAGATTGGCACACTACTCTTTATCTTAGAAATTAACGCCTTTACTCTCCCCAAAGGTAGGCAGGTGTCTACTTCAGCTTACCTGCAAAAAACACGAGAAAAACATACCATTAGAACTGGAAAGGTATAATTACATATGATAAATAAGAGACTGTTATATTTCGTTGGGAATGGACATAACGTGTCCTCTGGGTGCACTGTGACCAGAGACGTACTACACTTTTCTCAAGAGGTGAAGCTGTACAGGTTAGCCAGATAGCTTTGTTGTAATGCATTTAGAAGTATATAAATTACAGCATAACATTAGTAGTATATTATTATCTAAAGAACATGCTGTAATACAACAAGAAATATCCCGTTTTAAATCCATAGTCGTACTGAAATTTAAATAAAGCTTCTGCAATTCTTAAAGCTGCACTGTACTGCGGCATGTTTTGTAACGTTATGCATGTAGGAGATTATAATGTAATAACAAAATACAAAAGAAGCGTAGATAATTATAAACAATAATCTTATTCAGAAAGCTTGCATATACATAATAGTACCAACAAAATAAAATAAAGAATGTTGTGCCCACAATAAAGTCCACAGTTATTTCCATTTGCAAGAGAAGGAAAAACTAATAATATTACAGCAATGCACAAAACACAACGCATGCGGGTTACAGTAGTACAAGGTGGTAAACAGCCATTAGTTTAAATAAAGCAGCCACTCTAACCCAGGCTCTCTGATTCTTAGAAGTTCTTATGCCTGTCTTTTTCTCTCACTGGGTGTTTGAAAACTCGGCCAACTGCCTCCCTTTATTTAAATAACCTAACACTGGTGACCAAAATGGTGTCAACATTGCACGGGGAGATAATTACATATAGGTGGTTTTTCTGATTGTGCATTGGGGGTAAAAGTAATAAGGTTATGAATCATTGAGAAAATTGGACTGTGGCGTTGGACGGAGCTTTACTGGGGCCAAGAGAGTCGTCGACAGTACTAATGCAGTTTAAATGCCCTCAATCTCGTCTGTCTTGCCTCTGCCAGGTTACTAAGATGGACTGGTGCAATTTGTCAGGCTCCAAGCTGGCTGCCACTATCACCACCAACCACCGCCACCTCTAATATCATCACTCACTCTCACTAAACAGTGTCTTCTGTCAGTGTCACTAGGTAACATCACCTGCTAGTTTCATGGATCAGTTAACTGCCAGTGGTGACCAACGAACTATCGTCGCCGGTAGTACAAACCAGGTAATGTCCGCAAGCTCCACTTTTAGTCAATGCATAAACGTCAATTTTGTCATCGAACAGCGTCACCAATATATTGTCCTCCGGACAAATATGAAAGACTTGATAAGAGACGCAGCCAACACTATGTCTGTACTCACACAACGCTCTCGTCTTCCTTACTAAAAAAAGCATTAGACATGACGTGGAGCAGGTGCCTGAATGCCAATCATTTTGAACACAAAACAAGAAAGGCGTGTTTAGAGATTACATATTACAGATAAGGAGAATGATCGTAAGTGCGGTGCGATATCAGTGTTGATGACGAATATGGAACAGAGTGAATGTTTAACGAGGAATGACGTCTACTGAATGATGAGCGAGGAAGTGAGGAAATCTACAAGTAACCACTGGATCACTAATGGGGTTTGAGTTATATTTCATCTTCTGGGCTGAAGAACTTAGAAATGTCCTCTCAATTCTTGTGAACTATAATATTTCATTATCATCAACCATTAACAAATGTCACTAGTTATTGTCACCAACCAACGTTACCAATCTTCCGTGCCTCAAAGAAGTCAATCATTGTATGTTCAAACGACGCAATGCACTAAATAACAGAAGTAAGGCAGATGGAATCATGGAAAGGTGGTGCTGATATTACTACTTACGGTCCCACACCTTCCATGTGCAGTCCAACCCCACACTGACGGGCAGACATAGAACTATTAGGAGGCCGATTGTTCTGACTAAGAAGACGAAACAACAAAATGAAAGAGAAAAATAAGAAGTATGACTGTGAATAATCAAGTAAATAACTATAAACACCAGTCATAAAACCTGTGCAGCTGTAAATACCCAAATACACAATACAGGTAGTTTCCCCCTTTACAAACTGCAACCATAAAATAGATATGATTTAACAACACTCATTCAGCAGCGGCCATTAAAACTACCTCACACTGGCCCAGCAGTACATCACGCAGTTAACTCCAATCTCCTGCAATTTATGTTGTGGCTCTCTGATAATAGAATATATGTTGTCAGTGGCCGGGGTGTAGAGGAGAATCATACACTGCTGCCACTACCTAATTTGGGCGTGAGAGTCAGCTGTGGATATACTGTATATGGCAGGGAAGGGCAGCAGGAGGCAAAATGTGCTCAACCTCATCCTGTGAAGTGCACTTGGTTATTTAATTTAGGAGAGAGGAAGTGAGTGTGTGTGTGTGTGTGTGTGTGTGTGTGTGTGTGTGTGTGTGTGTGTGCTGTTGTGATGAGTGGAGGGTAAGTTGTGCACGTGCACGATCATGCGAGCCTTGTCCAGGAACAGTACACCTTATAAAAAGCTACAAAACGATAACACAATTTCAGTGAAATCTGAAATATGTTGGCTTTCCTGAAGGCCAATTAGAGAGAGTCAGTAGTGAAGGTCACGCGTCATGGTGGAGGTGTAGGGGTCTGGTTCCTACCTCTCACTTTGAGTATCGTGAAGATGCTTATTATTGTCTTGTAATTCGTGTATAATCGCCAACTTTTTATTTCGACCTTACGACCACAATAGAAAAAAAAGGTTCAAGCAGAACCCAGGTATAACAGACCGTGTTGTGATCTTGAGGTATTATTTACTTGTCCAAAATTAAATTCCATTTTTCCTCGGCCATCACCACCTCTTCTGCCAAGTTATATCATAGAGAAGTGCCCGTGTTTTATATTTCCAAGGTGTCTTCTCTCTTCTCACACAATGAAACCAATAACCTCTTTACTACGGGAGAAAGAAACTACTGCAGTACGCTAACTGCGACAGTGAATATTGGTTCAATAGTTTCTCCAAACACACACTTGGCTGGAGAGGACTTGTGATAACAGAGGTGAAGGGGTTGATACTCCTGGTCGCGGTAAAGTATCATTGCTGAAGTGAGACTAGATCCATCATAACTAAACACTTTGTAACGTCACGCAACGTTTACACCTACAATGAAAGTGCACAGTAACTGTGTGTAAGCTGGGAGTGCTTCTGGCCTGTTGTTGCATTAAGTAAGTTATACCTGCCCATACATGACTTGCCATCACGCAACAGTAAAATAGTCAATAATAACAGCGCGAGGAACATATTGCTGTCACTGGAGATGTGGAACAACAAAAACCTTAGTTCACATCCGTCACGCTGTGAGTTACAACAGTATTACTACAGATCCTTGGCATAACTGTTTTCCTGGCCCCCCCCCCCTTCAGCAACCAGCACCTGCCACTACCACGAGTATCTCTAGAATTTGGTGAAGCACGCAGTAATCATTTTGTTACTTGGTAATAACAGATTTCGGGCTAAACGCACCATCAACCCACTGCCAGCAATTATTCGGACATCCAAGGAAGGGATTAGTGCCATGAGTTGTGTGTTGAGGCAGAGACGCCCATGGTGTTTCTCGACTCACCACACTGACAACTTGTGATGAAGAGATATGAGACGGCACAAATTTGTGTTGTAAAGGCTGAATTATTGTGACCTTTGAACAAGTCGTATGTCAATGTCTTGTTACAATCTTTTACTGCCGGCAGCCAGGACCAGCCTCACAACAGTGCAGTGTTACTCTTATTTCATCGTCTTTTGGAATGTTTTGAGTACAGAAAATAACTGAAGTACTGCTGACCATACGCTCTCCACAGTATAGACCATCCTCATTGTCCATCTATCTTATTAGGAAATATGACCATACACATATTAAATAAAGAAGGAAATAATCCAGCTTAAAAAAAATAAGTTTCATTATTTTGTATCGGTATCGATTTTGCGCGTGGTGGTGGTGCACTATGGAGCGGTGTGTGGTAGTGCGCCCACACCCCAGCAGTGAACAGCACAAAACCTGTGATTTTGTACCAAAGTAAACGAGTCTCGAGCGAGGAAGCAGAGCCACTGCTGACAGAAGATTTTATGAAATTCATCAGGCGTAGCTTCTGTAAATGTGTTGTTGCAACGTGGTAAGGAACGCCAAAAGTTAATAAAACATGGTGACTGTTTTAAGGTGTATGTTAGTATGAGCTGGTACTACACGGGCGCCTCCACCGCCTCCCACACTCACTATCCTACAATCTCGGCTACACCAAGACAGACAAGAGGTCGTCCGAGTAAATACTGTTATTGTCAGCGTACACAGCGCCCACAGTTGTTATAGGGGGTGGTAAAATTACTTATATAATATACTTGTTTGTTGTGGAGACAATGTATTTATCTGTATATGTTTCATATACACTCACATATATATATGGATTAATTTTTATTTTATTCATACATTCATTTATCAACTTGTTTACTTATTCAGTTATCAATTTGCTAAAAGGAATAATTAACAAGAGATAACAGAGACGGCCGAATAGCACCATAAACCACCTTGTAATACCTGATCATTAATGGAGCGTATACATAGTTGTCCACAAATTAGTGTATAATTATCTCTTGTATACAGCTCCAGGGTTAAGGCTGCACCCTAAGACTACCAATACAAGAAGCTACTTCATTTTCTTATGCTTAAAACGGTCGCTACTCCACAACACAAATGATTAAGTCTATTTAATTGTTAATGCATTATTAATACTCTCTCTCGCTGAACAATGGATAATTGCCTTTACTGAGGCCGCTTGTCTATTTATCTTCTTGTGTTACTGACGATTTACTTGTGCCGGAGGTAACTATATTATAATCTCTGTGCCATTAGATGTACTGTACCAGTGTCGTTGGACTCATTGGCAGACGAATTAAAGTTACCTCCTATCTCTTGCATGTCCAAATCCCCTTCCAGTAAACGTCCAGTCTCGGATAATTGTTAGTGGTTACATTAGTTTACAGAATCCCGTCTGTACTGATCTTCCTGATAAAACCTACATTCATGAGAGGCTTATTTATCCAAGTGCGACCTTACACAACTTTTACGTCACCATTGTTCTCAGTCGATGTATTGACTACAGATTCAGGATAATGTTTTCCTTTCTATGGTTAATAGACGTTTAGTAGTGTTACTTGCTGGCGTAGTAACACAAACACACTTAAGGTATCATGTACTCAAAAAAGGCAGAATATACTCAGTAAAATATACACGGTAACAAAGTAACACACACACACACACATCTTGATAAAATCACACGGGAAAAGGGAAACAACGGAGTACCTTAGCTTTCGTCTTTATTCAAGACATCTTCAGAGGCAATCGAATTACGGCCAGAGTGATGGCAGTACAAAACTGATAATATGATACACAAATTTATTTGTCAGTGGCCCAAGGTTAAAATTGCTTTAAAGCATTGAGTTAGATGTAGGATAGATGATTAGTGGGTCCCATATTTTTGACCTGACTTAACTTGACTGGTTACGTCGCCCTCTCTCTCTAAGCCCTTCGCGTGTGTGGTGGTGTTGATGTGCGGATTAGAGGATGTCATGTTTATGACCTGACCTCATGTTTAGTAAGGTCACCCTGTGTACAGTACTTAAGCCTTCCTCTGTCCATGCAATTCAGTTGCCTCTGAAGATGTCTTGAATAAAGACGAAAGCTAAGGTGCCTGTTGTTTCCCCTTTCCCTGTGTGATTATATATATATATATATATATATATATATATATATATATATATATATATATATATATATATATATATATATATATATATATATATATATATATATATATATATATATGTGCTGATAACCACAAGGAAACATGATCCAGTACATTGAACTTGTTGGTGTTTCTTTCGTATGGGCTATGAGCTGATTTAAGGTAGAGTCGAAGGTAGTGCAGAAGAGATCTGTCTTCTCATTAGTTTGAATTGCCAAAAGAAAGTATTACCCTGGTACCACAAGTCAGATGAAACTTAGGGTAAGTTTCCGCCTCGTAAGCATTAAATGAAAATAAAATGAGTTAAGACTTAATAAGAGACCGGCAAGCAGTTTGAGTTCGGCGACAACACTAACGTACCCGTTCATCACTAACACTGCCAAACCAGTAATGAGTAGATCTTCTTCACTGATATCGGCAGTCACTCATCAGAGAGTGCCGCCACCCCTCCCTCACGTGTTTACATCTCTGTCACTCAGGAGACTTGGAGTACTCCAGGTGTCCACATTCACACCTACCTCTCTCTCTCTCTCTCTCTCTCTCTCTCTCTCTCTCTGGTTCTGGGTGTGCCACAACTTAGTACTCTGAATGGATAACTGATTGAGCATTACCTACCATAACCACTCTACCTATCACAACCAGACTCCCTACCACAACCCCTCTACCTACCACAACCCCTCTACCTACCACAACCAGACTCCCTACCACAACCCCTCTACTTACCACAACCAGACTCCCTACCACAACCACTCTACCTATCACAACCAGACTCCCTACCACAACCAGACTCCCTACCACAACCCCTCTGCTTACCACAACCAGACTCCCTACCACAACCCCTCTACTTACCACAACCAGACTCCCTACCACAACCCTTCTGCCCACCACAACCAGACTCCCTACCACAACCCCTCTGCCTACCACAACCCCTCTACTTACCACAACCCCTCTACCTATCACAACCAGACTCCCTACCACATACCACAACCCCTCTACTTACCACAACCAGACTCCCTACCACAACCACTCTACCTATCACAACCAGACTCCCTACCACAACCCCTCTACCTATCACAACCAGACTCCCTACCACAACCCCTCTACCTACCACAACCAAACTCCCTACCATAACCACTATCCACCACAACCACTCTACCTATCACAACCAGACTCAGGGTCGAGATCGGGTCCTTCCTGGCTTCGTTGTCTCATCGTGCCAGGACTCAAGGATGATATTACCCACTTAACCCGAGCCTTAATGTCATTCAGGGGGAGCCAGCGAGTTGGAAGTTGTTGTTGTACAATGCCGAGGTACTCTAAGATAATACAAGGCTGAGTGAGGCGAGTGAGTGGATGAGTGTCTAAGGGGCGTCTCTCTCTCTCTCTCTCTCTCTCTCTCTCTCTCTCTCCTTCCTTTCTTCCCTACTGGTGTTCGTTTGAAAACCTAAAAAGAACACCGGACATTTTTTTTTACAAGAATGGAACTCCCAAGACTTGGAGAGAGTCATTTATTTTCGATTTATAATTTCTACCAATGACCTGATTACTAGATGTTGAAGCGATCTGTCTATCTGTTCTTTATTTTCTTACGATATTTACTAAGTGTTTTAATTTGGTCCGTTCCTCTTTACTGCAGATGTGACTGGACTGGACTTGCACTACAGTATATACATAAACGTCTCCTATTCTTCCAGAGGACTTGAGGTTCGTACAAGTTCACATGTTGCGTATTTTGTCTCACTTGTGTGGTTCTTATTTAACATCATAAGTTAAGCTTTATAAGGATGGGATAGATTCGTTGAGAAACATTTTTATTTAATAGTTTCGCAGCAGAGATATTATTTCCACGTTAGTATTTGGAATGTATTTTTTCCATAGTCGTTTCTATATGTTACTCAGTATCATTATTTCCTGTTAATTACTTCCTGGTGTTGATAATGAGAGAATAGGAAATATTACGTTGTTGCTAGTTTTACATTCTTTTTTTTTCTCACTGCATCTGTGTGTGTGGATCCTGGGGCTGCCAACACTGGTCACACATCACCTTTTATATTTGACGATCTATCTCTCGATTTTGTAACCCGGAGCTCCTGTCTCCCTCACTCTTCACAAGGGTTTGGGGAACAGTCTTGACATGAGATACCAGACTAACATTAAAAAATAGTTATTAATATCGTCACCAAGACAACAGTTCAGAAACACCGCTTACAAAGTATTGATTGGTTGGTTGCATAAATTTTCTCTATCAATACAATAGTTAGAAGCTCTAGGGGCTGAAAAAAGTGACATAAAACTCGATTGAGTATGATTCCTAAAAACTGAAATTCATATTCATATACAATATTTTTTGATACACTCTTGCCTGGTTGGGAGCATTACTACAGCTTCACACGTGCAAAACGTAACACTGTACAGTATGATATAACTGCACAGAAGCTTCCTGCGTATATATAAAATCTGAAAACATGCAACGGTTTAACTATTGCAGCCTGAATAATAGTGTAGAAACATTCCGAGAGCATTCATATTTTGGGGGAAGGAATGGAAGTGCAATATCCAAGTTGAAGTGAACCTCAACTGTTGGACATAATACAGTAACGCTGTGTGACGGATAAAAATATGATGACACCAGACAGTTAGTGAACAGTGAGACAGCAGGTTCGCATAATAATTACACCCGAGAGGTGTACTGTATCTCTTAATTTCAAATGGTTGATGACTATAATAGTATTAGTGCAAACCCAAAATACACGCTTAAGATCCTAGTCGTTAGCGCAATAAGACGTTATAAAATCACCAACATTTTCGTCTAATATAAGTCCAGAAGTGCAAAGAAACACAAAACTGATGCATATATTTTACAAAACTTTATTACCGCTGTATCCCGAGAAGACCTCTATATATTTCAAAATCCGTTAAAGAGGCTCATGGATTTACAGGCGATTATATCAAACACACGCATCGATATAATTTTGAAGAATCTATCAAAATCTATACAAGATGGACTACGATCAATATCAAGCATAAAAAGATACCAAGAGCTTCCCTCACAAACCTCATATTCCTGTAAGGTGAGTAGAGAGAAAAACTGTTCAATCTAAAGTCATTAAAATTGTTGATATAGAGATATTCTCTTTACACCGTGCAGATCAGCACAAGATGCGCAATTTTTTTAATTCCACTAAAACATTTTATGGGCCAATCACTCGTGGCGCAGACCCCCTCTACTCCTCTGACGGTAACTCCATAATTAAAGACGATGGAGGCCTCCTTCAGTGCTGGAAAGAGCACTACCATTCACTGCTCAAACGAAACACCGATGTGGATGTCCTGACTACCCAGCAGGTCCCTCAGCATCCATAGCTGACCCACTTCAGCTATCCTCCATCTCTGGATGAGGTAGCTACAGCCATCAAACAGACGAAAAATAATAAAGCCTGGAAAATATATGGGAAAAGGAGGAAATCCCCCCAAGCTCTCAAAAGCGCCTCCATTGTCAGTATTTATAAGAAAAAGGGAGACCAGTCAGACTGTGGCAACTACCGCGGGATCTCGCTGCTGTCCGTAGCTAGCAAGATTACCGCCCGAGTCCATCTAAACAGACTTCTTCCTGAGGCGGAAAACTTCCTTCCAGAATCTCAATGTGGCTTTAGACCATCACGTGGCACCACTGACATGATCTTTGCTGCCCGCCAGATACAGGAAAAGTGCAAAGAACAGCATCGTGACCTGTACGTGGCTTTCATTGACCTAACCAAGGCCTTGGACTCCGTCAACAGGGAAGCCTTCTGGTGGACCCTCAGCCGTTTTGGCTGCCCCCCAAAATTCATCGCCATTGTGAGGCAACTCCACGATGGCATGAACGGCACAAAGGCACCCAGTCTGAGTTCTTCCCCATTCAAATAGGAGTTAAACAAGGGTGTGTACTGGCACCAACTCTCTTTTCCATTTTCTTGGCTGCCTTCCTTACTCGTGCCAGTGCTAATTTGGCCGGCGGGGTAGACATCGAGTACCGGATGAAGGGTCTTTTCAACATAAGACGACTCCAGGCAGCTTCCATTACTAAAGTTCAGTATGCAGACGACCTCACTCTTGTTGCTCACACTGAACGCGACCTACAGGAGATGGTGAACACCTTCGCAGATGTGTATGCACACTTCGGTCTTGAGGTGAATGTGCATAAGACTCGTATTCTCTTTCAGCCTGCCCCTGGTTCAGACACACCTCCACCATCCATCCATCTTATCGGTACTACCCTCTCTAATGTTCCCCACTTTCGGTATCTCGGCTCCCACCTGTCCACCACCACGGACATCGATGAAGAGATTCAGCATCGGATCAGATGTGCATCTCAAGCCTTTGGTAGACTCCGAAACCGTGTCTTCAGCTGTAGGGAGCTGAAATTATCTACAAAGTCTCACGTATATCAAGCAGTGGTCCTCCCCACCCTGCTATATGGCAGCGAGACAGGAGGCACCTCAAGGCACTTAAAAACTTTCACCAACCTAGTCTACTTTCCATCCTCCGAGTTCGCTGGGAAGACAGGAGAACAAATGCCAGTACTCTTGCTGACACCAACTGTAAAAGCATCGAGGCTACCCTTATCCATGAACAACTCCGCTGCACTGGCCATGTTACCCGCATGGACGACAGTAGACGGCCTAAACAGTTATTTTACAGTCACTTAATGAATAGTAACGTAACGCCGGCAGGCAACTGAAAAGGTATAAGGATAGTCTTAAGACAAGCCTAAAAAAGTGCCAAATCGACCCCCCCCCCCTCACCTGGGAGATGATTACTCCACATCGTAACGCTTGGAGGATCACCACACGAGAAGTTGTTAATACTTTCGAGTTAGCCTGACTGCAAACGGAGGTAGACAAGCGCCAACACCGGAAAGACGCTGCCACCGCCCCTCCCGCACTTGATGTAGCCCTCCACATGGTGAATTTTTGTTTTGTTTTCAACTCCTCCTCAACTTCGGAACTGCATATTACATAAACATTACAAATTCTCTGTAATATTCATGTAATATGCAGTTCTGAAATAATTTTTGTTGTTCATCTGTTTTCAATGGGTCGATTGTTTACGTGTCACATGTGTTGATCAGGTAATGTTTACACTTCAAGTGTTTATCAACTATTGTTTACTTAACTGCTGTTTGCATTGCTATTGTCTATTCGTTAGGAGAATGAAACCGTCATGTGTTTGGATGTCACGAGCATAATTCTGTATAATTCTGCCAGATATGTTGGTGCTGATGTCTAATTGTTCTTTGTCTGTCAGTCTGGATGAAGGAGTGCGGGGAGGGTCAGGGGAAGTCCTTGAGTACTCGTAGTGTTTGTTTACGTCCAGGTGGAAGGCTGGAGGACCAGGGAGGGCAGGAGAACACATGGGGGAGGAGGGGTGAGGAGCCTCTGGAGAGGAAATTAGGGGGCCCAGAAGGAATGTGATTTGGGGCCCGGCGGACGATGGTGGGATAACGGCGCAGAAAGGAAAGGGGCTCGGGGTTCGGACAGATAGGTAGGGGGCCTTGGGGGGAATAGGATAGGAAGCCCGGGGCTGGAAGGTAAGAGGCTCAAAGATGGGAGGTAAGGGGCCCGGGGAAAAGAAATATGGATCCAGGGGGAGAAAGGTAGAGGGCCCAGGACTGGTAGGTAAGGAGCACAGGGCAGGAAGGTAACGGGTCTGAGACAATTAAGTAAGGGACCCACGGGAAAAATGGTTGGGGGGCCGGGACAGGGAGGTATGAGGCATGGGGCAGGGAGATAAGGGGCACGGGGCCACTGGTACACTTGGCCCACCTGGTCATGGCGCCACAATGGGAAGTTCCGAAATCAAATCCGGCTTTTTTTTTCGGGTCATCACATTCCTGGCTTTATTGCACCACTTCTCACGGCTCATATACGATCTTGTGTGATCATTGAGAGATTATTGTGAGTAACAAGTACTCTACATCTTGACCTCTTGTGGTAGGTGCGAGAGATAGACCCTGGCACTGGAGGCACTTTGAATGAGCCACAGTCAAGCACAGTTCCTGAGAAAATATACTGACTGCCCTTATTTATTATGTGACGTTGTGAACAGGAGGGAGGATGGGTGAAGGAGGCGGGTGGGTGGCAGGTGGGGGTGGTGGCGAGGGTATCAAGTGTGGTATAAACGTGTTACCAAGCAGGATACTCCCACCATCCTTCTCCCAGTTCTGTCCCATGGTTAGGATTGTTGTTGGTCCTACATCTCCCTCTTTCACCCATCGGTAGAACACATACAGACTACTTATACAGTACCTCATGATACCTCCAGCCATGATATCTTGACCTGTTTACGTGTTAGTTATTGAGGTCATTACGGAAAGGAGTCATATGATAATTAAGAATGATTGTGAGGACATGTTTGTATCCCTGCCCCGTTTGTTTACATGGTGAAGCAAATTGAAGCTGTATTGTGATTTTACAGCGACCTATCCTTGTGGCGTCATAGTCTTGGAAATATAAATACAGCTCTGTTTGTTCCACCGGTGCCCTAAACTGATCAATATTAATCGTTTCATAAAGTATTTCAGATTGCTTTTAGTTGTTACTCATAAGAAGACATTCGTGGCTTTTGATTTTCGCAAGATACGATATATTTTGAAAAACATTGGTGTAGAGGCGCATCTTAAACTTCTCTTGTTATTTAATGTTGTAGAGAATGACAGGCTCTATCACCTCACAATGACGGGAGTGACGGCTCTATCACCTCACAATGGCAGGAGTGACGGCTCTATCACCTTACAATGGCGGGAGTGACGGCTCTATCACCTCACAATGGCGGGAGTGACGGCTCTATCACCTCACAATGGCGGGAGTGACGGCTCTATCACCTCACAATGGCGGGAGTGACGGCTCTATCACCTCACAATGGCGGGAGTGACGGCTCTATCACCTCACAATGGCGCAGTGACGGCTCTATCACCTCACAATGGCGGGAGTGACGGCTCTATCACCACAATGGCACAATGGCGGGAGGACGGCTCTAGTGACGGCTCTATCACCTCACAATGGCATAGGCGGAGTGACGGCGTGACGGCTCTATCAACAATGGCGCAGTGACCCGTGTAAGAGAAGGGACACATGAGAGAGAGAGCGTCTATATATAGAGTGAAGTATGCGGGCGGGTGGTGACGTTATTGTCTGTGTGCTTCTACCATCTCGGTGCTGACATCGTTGGCTGACATTGTTAACTCCACTGGCTGACACTGTTGGCACCGTTTATTAGCACTGCTGGCAGATATTGCTGACACAGTTGACTGGCACCGCTGGCGAACGCAACCAACACTTTTGACTGATATGTTGATGTTGCTGGCTGACGCTACTGACTTTCCTGGCTGACGCTAATTGTACTGCTGGCTAACGGTCCTGGTATTGCTGACTAACTAGTGACAATACTGGCAAACTACTGGCCGACGCTTCTTATACTAATGACTGACGACACGATCATCAACAAAGAAAAAGAAGAGGGAAAGAGGAAGCTAAAAGGAAATGAATAAATAAAAACCAGCGAACACACAGGTTTATACTCACAAGCATAGTAGACATTTACCCGTGGACATACATAACACAGCATTACCAATCTTCTGTATACATGAACAGTATGGTCTCAAATGTGTTGGTAATTAAAAGTGTGATGGAGAGCAAGAAACAATGTGTCTCTTATATCTTTATCCTGTTACTCTATTTGCACTCAAAACCCAAGGAAAGCTTTAAATCCTGTGGCCTACACACTTTACAGAAAAAAGTGTGGTTTTCTAAGATTAAAGGTGCACTGGGTGGATGACGGCCGCCCGGGTCACGCCAGATAAACTGTGGCCCTGTCCACTGGCGACTATCATAAGAAGACACCTGCTGCCGGAGGGAAAGTTGACATGACAGCGTTTGTAGAACTTGATAGGCCTGCACCACTTAAAACAGAAGGGCTTCATGTAACAGTGAATTGATACTGTACAAGCTTCATATATACTATGTATATACACACACCCATGTACTATATATATATATATATATATATATATATATATATATATATATATATATATATATATATACGCACACAAAGTAATACTTCTCCTTAGAAAGTGTCGATTCCTTGGGGCTCCACATCCTCCACCTAACTCACTTCTCCTGCTCAGGCTGCTACTAGGTTTTCTGGTAACAACTTGTCGACCACACAACCACACTGTTGGTGCCAGCAAGTCAGTATACCCTATAGCCCAGCACACCAGGAATTCTTTCTTTTGTCTCTGTAATAGTGTTTAAATTTGTGCTCACAAATTGAAAGCCCTTTATTTTTTTCACTTTCTGGTGTCACATCGGTATGTTTGTTGACCATTCCGCGTTGTAGATGTTGAAATCATATAGCATTATGAGTTCAGCTTTGGGGTCAGGTCGCATATTACGTACATTGGTAATGAGAGTGCCACATAGATTGGGCACCAGAGGAGTGTTGGGGGAGTGATTAACACAAAGGAAGTATTTGATAGCAGAGGAAGAGGAGAGTTTGTAATATAATAAATCTAAGTGGGGAGAGCAGGTTAGAGACTGTGTTGAAAGGATCTCAGACTTTGTATTGCAACAGACCACCACCACGGCTGAGATTTGAAAAACGATTGTACTGTGTTCAGGAATGTTGAAGGAAGATGGTAGGGATGAGTGGGACATACGAGTTTCTATAGGGAACAGTAAATCGTGTTTAGCTGATTGTTAGTCGAAGTTCGTAGGGTCTGGGTCTGTGCTCCAGTCATACATATTGCATTTATTTATTGTAAGGTATATTTTGTAGTATTATATTGACAGCTTTGTTTGTAAGGGGGACTTTTGTTGTCACGTCGAGGGTAATGTATCGCGGTCCCGTGCTGACGCCCAGCTAGTGGTGTTCCAATGCTGCCCTTAGGTTACGACTCGGATTTATCAAGTTCAAGGTTTAGTTGATGGAGACAACAGTTGGAGATGTGTGTAGGTGTGTATACGGTGATAAGAAGAAGGAAGGCTGGCCCTGTGGTTTAGTGTAGTTGAAACAAAGTAAAAACCCTCAGACGTAATATGGAGAAGGAAGAAAAGATCCGGGCATCTCTTAAGCCTTCCTAAATCGCGACACAAGTATTTCCCTGAAGGTCTCTTTCCTGTAGCTTACTACCTAAAATTGTACAGCAAATACTTAAAAGTTACTTAATATACTTAGTTTATTCAAATTACAGCATGATCACACTTTACTTTCATAATATTACAACATTTAGTAGAAAAAACTAGTATGCATTCTATGACCAAGACCAAACCTGGAAAAGATTTAGCATTATTGAATGGATTCATTTGAACAACGTGGGTTGATACTTTCAACCTGCAGTACACTATAAGATACTTTTGCATTACTTGTGGGTGAGCAGACTTCAGATTTATAAATCAATAGAAAATATCAAACTTTACTGGACAACACATTCTCGTCTTCACAAACCTAAAATTAAACGACTTGTTGCCCCAGAAGAATAAATATTTTATACAAAGTGTGACTAATTAAGTTTTTAGATAATTCAGCTGACTCAATTTTCCAGTGGAAGAATTAAAAATGCTATAACCTTGCTTTATAAAGCTGTCTTTATTTTTGTCGTGTAATATTATGGCTTATTTCCGACTGTACGCATGACGCCCCATCTTAATGGCGTTATTTTGTATATTTTTCATTCTAGTTTGCCATTATGTATTCAACCTTCAGGTATTTCCCATGAGTAAATATTCTCTCTCGCTCTCTCACACACACAAAGACCCTTTGTGTATAAGCATCAGTTGGGGCCATCAATAGTTTTAAGCAGGCCACGTGTATATCTTATAAGAGGCACAAGAACACTCTCGCGGCATACTTGTGTTGTGCACTTCAGTGATGACACGCCCTACCTCCCGGATACTCAAAGACTGCTTCGTCATTGTTCTGTTCCCCTAACTAAGAAATAGAGAACGCGTCTTGTTGACAAAGCTCCAGTACATTTACGAAGATAGTGTTTGCCACGTCTGTGTTACAGATCATGGGCGTTCCTGAGACAAGGTTTCGCCTCCTGATTTAGGAAAGTGGTGGTTGAACTTAGGAAACTATGAAAATCCGGCTCTTGGGACCGGATCCTCAAACGTTCGTACATTAAATATTCCCCAAACTGGTGATGTAAGAACACATTCCTTTGCCTCACTTAAACGTTTACACTTTAGAGTATTCGTGACGCTGGGTTTCAGAGACTCATAGAAATGATGTTAATGTATATCGAACGTTTTGCAAAATGTTAAATGAATCAACCCAAGCATAAATTCCATGTAACACAATTATATATTTTGCTGTTATAAGGAAATGGCACGAGTGTCTTATTGTAAAACTACGTAATATGGTATCAAACGAGCCACCGCTCCTCGCTGGGTCATTTGAGGTCGACATGGTACACTACACTACACCCTCAGTGTTGACACTATTCCCTGTGTCAGGCTAGGGAGGGTAATATTGTTCATTGGGGGTATTGTCCCTATAGATCAATGCGTATCACCGAGGTGACTTGACTGTGTGGTAACATCTCAAGGTGAGTGACGAGACTAATGCAGTTCATTTATTATGACAATGAGTTGCACTGGTTTTCATTGTAAATAAAACCTACTCTCTCACTTAATTATTTTTAAGTACTCTGTGACATAGTGATGGTAACCGTATTTAAAAGTGAAAAGGCTGATGACAGTACTTCAACGAAGGCAAAATTCTGGGACTCACAATAACAAGAACAAGCATAGCAAAACACATAACACAGCGCAAAACGCTTGCCCAATCACAACTCACAAAACTACGAAGATTTAGCAAAATGGACACCAACATTCAACTACACCTATTCAAAGCACTTGTCCGCCCCCACCTGGAGTACCCACCAGTACCACTCAGCACGATCAGCAAAACCAGCCAACTTAAACTTCAATCAGTACAAAACAAAACTACCCGTAGAGCATCAAAGCAACTTCCCCCATACACCACCAAAATACAAGAACTTCATGAACTATACAATATGGAACCACTGAACACAGCCAAGCACAGAGAATCTGGAGCAAACTTGAAGAGATGGAGGACCCATTATTCTCCCAGTTAAAAGAAGTAACTACTAAAACACACAGCTGGTGGCCCAAGAGCCTCCATGCTGACATAGAAGAACAAGACCCACTTTACACATATATGTCAACAAATATCACCACCATCTAACAAACATAAATTAACACCCATTACACTAATGAATGCCAAGCTAGCTTAGCTCCCCCCGCCCCTCCACCTGCCTCCCTTGAGCGGGCGGGCGTCTGCTGTGTGTGGCCACCACCCCAACCTATCAACTCGTCTCAGCTAGGTGGACAGCCCACCTGCTATCACCCCCTACTACTTTACTTCCTGTTTCTATGCTTTCCTTCTCTCTCTCTCTCTCCTCTCCCAGGACAAACTCATTTGCCACTTTACTTCATTATCATCATCAATTCGAGTTAATCATGATTTTTGGCAACTTGTTCCACTCATCCACTACTCTATTTTCAAACCAGTGTTTACCTATCTCGCGCCTAAATCTAAATTTGTCTTATAAAAAACCATTGCTATGAGTTCGCTCCTGGTTGGATAATTTAAGTACCTTTTCTATATCGCCTTTGTTTAATCCTGACTTCCATTCCTACACCTCGATCATGTCGCCCCTCACTCTACGTCTCTACAGAAAGATGAGGGAACGCCTCTAGTAGTAGTAGTATTTCAACGAACCAGTTAAAGAACTATTATTGCACAAGTCGGTCGAAAACTCAGTCTGGTTATTCCATATTAATTAGGTGGCAGTGTCGTCTGCCAGCCTTGAGCTGCTAAAAAAGTAGACAAAAGTATTATGATATATTGTTGAACCCGGCTCGGTATAGCCAGTGGCAAGGTGGAGTACTGCTCCTGGCGCTACCATGTACACTCTTTTTATTTCCTGATTTTTATAGATGTCAGCAGCAGGTAAGACTCATGACTAAGTCCATATGCGATACGTGAGCTGTAGGAATGATGTAATCAGTAACTGGTCAACGTTTACATGGACACTACACCTATATACTGTATCACCAGCGTATATGTGTAAGACTAAAGTGTCCTGTTTTGCTGACGATCGTTATTTGTTCATCATGCATGTAACAAGGATAGTGTCCAGTCAACCAGGCAGTTGCTGTATATATCACTGTGGAAAATCACCAAGTTCACGTGATCGAAGTGTTAATGTTTGTAAACTGTCGGTGTAGTACAAGTTTTGGTTAGAACTTTAATGATTTAATCTTATTTTTGTTAATCTATTGTACGTTAGACCTGTTTTTTACATTATAAAACTGTTAAAGGACAGCCAGCACTTAACTCTGTATGACCACTGGTCAGTCATAACCTTAAACCCCTCCCCCTAAGTTTTTTCTGAGGGGGCTTAAACGAATCATGAGAATGGCGACTTTGGTAATCAAACCGAACACCCGCACGCACATACACCAACCCAGGTACACACACACACACATGTAGGTGAAGCAGTTTTGAAGGTAGACGGTGGTCACGCCTCCTGAGATGGAGTGAGCAACGAGGAGTGTGGTGGGACCGCTCGAGGACACTCACTCGGGTGTAAATCCCAACACACCACGTGTCTCCGTTTCCTCCTCTCATGTCCACATCACTCCTGCCTCCTCCCTCACAATACTTCACTACACCCCCCCCCCCCCCCACCGCTTACCATTAAATTAGGAAACGTCTGTAATACATTGGAGTCAACACGACGTTATATTGTAAGATGACGTCACTTGACGAGCATGTCGTCTTGTACACTCACAACATTAAGTGTACGAGTTGGCTAAGTCTTAAGGTAACACCAACTGTAGTAACAGACTATAAAAATATACTACACGATGGAAATGAAACAGACCAGCAGATACTACATGAACCTTCCCTGAGCAGTTAGTCAGGAAAGATCTTGTTTAAGTCTGTCGTGTAAACAGCAAATTTCAAGAAACATTTAAAAAAAAAAACCACTTTACATGACCCTTGTGGAGCCATACTGTATCTGGAACATTGTGTATAGGTGTGCCCATACATGACGTGTGACATACTGTACTGTAATGTAAAATAAAGTCCAAGAGGAGCAATTAAATTGTGCCCAGCATTGAATGACTTAGTACATACACAGAGTGTACGTGGGTGTGTGCGTTCCACTGCCCTGGAAACAAGAAGACATACAGTTGATCTGATAAGAGATTTGAAAACTAATAAACTATTTTGAAAATGTGGACAACTTCAAGTATGTTGAGGGGAAATGGTGCATTGTTTACTTGAGGGGTCACAATTTACCGGTACAAAAGGACATATAAGATGTAGTTTTTACAGTGTGAAAATGGTACAACTTCAGTGTTGCCAACAACTGTGAACTACTGTAATATATATAGAGGGCCAAAACATCATTAGAAGAGTGTGTGTGTGTGCCCGTCTCAATCCTGGAGACCTTCGTCAGGTCAGGGTTACTAAGGCGACAACACTATCAACAGGGGAAGTTAAACTCGCATTATCTCGGATCAGCTTCCTACACTCCTTGGCCTCCCACCACACTGAGCCCAGGATAAATCTGGGTTTACGGCGAGGATCCTGGAAGAGTGATCTAACGCCAGCACAAACTCCCCCATAATAAAGTTAAAGAAGCACAACACGGGAGTTCCTCTTATGGAGGATCGAGAAGTGCAATTAACATCATCACGATGGTTAGTGGACTCGACAACACCATAGTTCCTTACACTGCGTGTCAAAAAAAATCTTATGAAACCAGAAAGTTTAAGCAAGGATTCTGAGAATAGAGGATAGCTCACTCCAATGGGCGAACGCGTTTAACCCCCCCCCCCCCTAACTCTATCACTGTTGACTGTTAATGCATTTAGTACTGATAACGTTCCACTCTTCATAAATGCTAGTTAACATCAGAGTATCATTAGGATATATAAAATGAGCAAGATACTGTTGTATTGTCGAAAATATAAGGCGGGAACTTTGAAGTTTTGGGGTCATGATTCATTTTTGGACCGCCCACAACTTTTTGTAAGAAATCATGATTTTTATGTATATTTCGATGTGTTTTGAGTGGATTTCGCATTCATTTCTTGGGAAAATTCATGAAAACCTTACCAACCCAACACATTGTATGGTAAAAACACAAAAAAACGAACTAAACCAAACGTAACTAAACCTAACCTAACCTAACTTTACCTAAACTATCTTTACCTACCTATCCTAACTTTACCCAACCTAACCTTACCTTTGTTTTGGCAATTTTGTGTCGTTTCGTCAAAAACCAAACGGTTAAGAATCGGTAAAGTACAACGACTGGAAATCTTGTAGCCAAAACAAAGGACCCAATATCCATGCTGAACTATATAACGGAACACCTGTATAGAGTACAGTACCTGCATAGTTTATAAACTTTACAAGACAATTTCACTGAATAAGCATTATTATTATTACTATTGTTCCAACGTGGAATAATGTAATGCAGTGAATGCAGAACTCCTTGCTCATGCAAAGAAGAAAAATCTTACTTGTACACAGTTATGCGAATGTTCGTGCTCGAAATCATTGGTGTACAGAAGAGATTAATACTATTTCTAAACTTAATCTATGATCCATTTAATTCATTTTTACGCTTTCAAAATTGTAAAAAGTCAGGTGTCCTGAATATCCTAATACAATTACTGAATAGTTAGAAAGCAGAACTTTATACAAGTTTCAGTTGAGAATTCTGTTCGTCAATTACTAACACTGGTTTGTAGTCCAATTTATGTTTCTAGTTATTTCGTAGAATAAATGAAATAATTAGGTTATTAATTTTATAGAATAACTTAAGTCATTACTTTACATTACATTCGTTTTTAGTTAATTTTGCTTTTGACCTTGAATCACAAGTACAGGTCACATGGTTGACCTCCACCACTTCATAAATCGAAATAAAAGTGCTTTGTTATTTTCTGTTTTTGATATTATATGACCTTGCATAACCTCTAAAGGTCACACAGGTGACCACCTTAGTTAGGGTCAGATTTTTGGCGCAACTTCTGATTCGTGTACCTTGGGTCAAAATCTCTACAAACACGCCGAAAAATTATTTTAACAAGAAATGTAAAGATTTTTTTTACCTATAAAATCGTCCCCACCAGGAGCTTCACTCAAGAGTTTAGTAGGAAGTGTTAGCTGATGCTTGCCATCTCTAAATGCAGAAAACAAAATTGACTGCCCATGACAAATCCACCGAAATTTACTTGAAAAGGTGTATTCAATAGACGTGGAAAGTTGTCCGTTATTGCTCGATGAGGCTTAAGGACTGCGTACAGTACTAGTAGCTGTACTGACAAAGAACAATAATATTAAATATATAATTTAAGTACGGTTTTGGTGAATTTCATGGGGATTAATTCTTACTCTTTGATGTTCGTTTATTGTGGTTTACTAACTAAGAAGTTTTTCATATAAAAGAGTTTCACCGAGCACATAAAACTGGTGGGCGTTTCCTGTAAATACTTCTGGAAAGGTTTATTGTGATTATCACCGTGACTGAATCTTAAATCATATCAAGGGCCTGAGTCTTACTGAAGTAATGTTTAGGAAGTGGGTTGGGTATAAGTGCGTGAGCTAACGTGGGTGTGGGTGCAGGATTGTGTGGGTTTTCGTGTGTTGGTGTACCGTCACCGTGTACGTACTATACGGAGTCATTTAGTGCATGTGTACGAGTTCATGTTAAGATGTGTGTGTGTAGATATGAATGAGTAGGCGTGCACACAGGTAGTCGTTAAGTAGAAAGTAGATATGCAGGTTGGTATGTATGAGTACTTTGTGCGTGAATGGGCATGCGTTCGTTATGCATGAATGTGCGTGCATTTGTAGGTTTGGTACGTAACGCGGCATTTCATGTGAGCGAGAGGGTGGAGGTCCGTGGTCATTACAGCAGTTGACGTGCGTGGAGGGAGCCTCGCCCTTCATCCCTTTGTGGACGCACGCAATCTCACCTCACTCCACTTCTCCCACCCCAGTCACAACACAAATACCTTTAACCTTCATCTTGATAATAATTCATAAATAAAAAAAAATAAGGTTTAAATCCAGGGATGATGTTCCTACAGAGGAACAATAGCGAGCTTACCTCTCTCCCTATGTTGCCCGGGTTCGATTCTGATCGGATTTCAGAAGGGTACTTCAAATCAATTCAAATTTGGGGAAATATTTCATTAATGAAATTATTATCTATTGTTTATTGGAAAACATTATGATACGTAAATTGCCATTTAGATAATAACCCTATGTATTGTACATTAACCCCCCCCCCCATCTGTTATCTGCAGACTACTTGATATCGTGAATTGATAACCATTGCACAAATAAAAATACAAGTTTGATAACACTAGTTGGCACCTTACTCACCAAGGAAATACGTCCTGTCAGTTACCAGCGATATGCATTAATCTACCCTTGCAAGCATTTTCCTGTTGTTTATGCGTGATGACCATGCAGAATCATGTGCAAAATCACACACTCACTCGATTTTTATCCACTGCCGTTCACTATCTACCTGTCTTAACAACGGTAACAGGTATCCAAAACAAGGCCCCCAATACTGTACAGGGTGATTCATAAGTTTGTTACCAATGGTGTGATTTGGGGCTCAGAAAAACCGCATTTCATACAGTACGTGAACACGAAAGGTATAGCTACGGGCAACAGTACGAAACCCTAGAGTATCAATTTTATTCAGAACAGGAACATTCACCTCCCCACCACTTATCTTTTATGATAAATGATACAGTTGTAAAGGAACTCTTCCTCATTACCAACCACTTCAGTGATTACTTTATCAATGTTGGCAGAAATCTTGCAGAGAGCATATCAAATCACCATGAGGAATTTAGAGCCTACCTGCAAAACAGACAGCAAAATGAGTTGTCCTTATCCCCTGTCACAGCAGATGTTTACTGACCATCATAAAAATGTCCAAGGATGCAGCAGCAGGCGAAGACAATATACTAATGAGCATCATTAAAAAAGTAGCCCACTTATTACTACCTGTTCTCCTACACATTTGTAACTCCTCCTTCACTAGAAACGACGAGTTAACCCCAGAGATGACAGAAATACCATTAAACTCCACCAGACGAATGAATCAAATTAGTAAACCAGTTATAGCTCAATCCCTTAAGGTAAACCAGAGTGTAGGAGGTTTAGTTAGGTTTCTTTTCCTCTCCTTGTATCGTTGTTTTATATCAACGTAGCTATTTTTGTTTAACACACTAGGAAAAAATACCAGGATATAATATTAACAGTAACTTGGTTTTGGAAAGTACCTTTATTACGTATGTGGTTTTTAAGTTCATCGGCCTTGTGACGCTGAGTCTGTCATCATGGCTTGTGTTACGGTCGTCCATCCGTCCGTCTGTTTACCTTGTGTGGGGTTAATATCGCAGTTGATACAGTATTATGTTCTGTACACTAGTCTGGTCGTCTTGCATCGGGACAAGTATGATTTATGTCGTTAATCTAAAATTTATATTAATAAAGACTGGCAGTCATCTTAAATATAAAAATGGCCACCAATGAAACTCTTTTCCAGTATACTTGTACGAATTTGTTCTCGCTTATTAATTATCTTTCTTACACGTTGAAAAAAAAGAACCTGGTAATTCTTTATAAAATCGGTAAACCTCCTTCAAATTGACACCGACTCGTAGTTTCTGTTCGATATCAGATCATACACGAGTTGTGGCTCCAGCTTAAATTGGTATTCAGAATCTATGTCGTATCCATTAAACTCATATATATTCAGGTACCTTAAAATACTTACAATAGAAATTAGATTGGTAGCCATGTTGGATTTCATTACGAATTGTGATAGCCTACTGGTGAACAAGCCAAAGGATAAGGGTTTTTTTTTGTATGTGTGAGTTTGATTCCTGAATTGAACGAGTTAAAATAATTCTACGAGACAGGTAAAAAAAAATGTACAGTATTTCTTAAAGCCAACTTTTGTGGTTGATTGAAACTCTTCGTATAACTTAGCCAACACAATTTAGCGAAGTGGCTTGGAAGGTAGACTGGGTTTTTAATATTCTCCAAACATTCAATAAATTAACAATATGAACAATAACAATCGCTTAGTTTTGGAGAGACACATTTGGTTTTTATTACTGTTTCACCAACCAGGATATCACAGTGACGATAAATTAGTTCCCTCTGAATATTCCAGGACTGCCCAAGTGTTATGTCAATACCTGTTGTATAGTACGGCTCCTAATACTGTAATGCTGATTGTGTGAGCGTGTTGGTGCTGTTTCATACATTAATTCATATTTTGGTAGTTCACCTTGTCTGCATTATGTACTGTACCAACTCTCCCACCGCCGTATAATTTTTGACACTAAGTGATTAATGTATCGCCCTTAACGCCAGGTAAGGGTCATAGTCGCATATTCATAAGAGAAAGACACAGTTACAGATCGACAAAAAATATAATGAAATTCAGGAAGCATCTCCATATTAGGTGTGGGTTGGCCGGGTGCTCAGCATGCATGGTAGGAACAGTGCGGTCCTTCCTCGCTGTATACGGCAGCCGGGCATTAGTAAGATGCACCCTGGGCTACTGGTGTATCAGTCTATTACCAGGAAGAATGTGGTTAACACAGATGTGTTTTGTGTGTGTGTGTGGAGAAGCTTACATAGAACCAAAGGTATTTGTGCCCAAGGAAAATGTCACAGATGCAGTAAACGTCAATGGGAGGACGGGTGTGACGAGTCTGATAGACCCAGGTGGAGCTGATGGAGGTGGGTGGCGTAGGGTGTGGTGGCAGGATAGTGTGTGGTGTAGTAAGATGTATAGTGTGACTAGGAGGGGGCAGAGTTAGATCTGAAGTATCGTGTTGCAGTACCGGGTTTAAGGAGTGCCTGAAGGAAGGGGGTGGGGTGTAGGATGTGTGGTGTGGTTTAAATTGACATATACAGTAATGTGGTGTCATGTAGCGGGCAGATTGGTATGGGTTACTGTGTGGTGTTCTAGTGTAGATTACATTGGGTGAACCGGAGGTGTGGGGAGGTAGAGTGGGGTGAAGCGAGGGGTGGCTAAACATGATGGTGATCCGCCTACAACCTGGGTTATTTCAGGTTGGCGTTATCACCAGTCTTAGCCCGCAGCTGCCAACTCAGGAAGTAAGAACAACACCCGTCACCATTTTGATCCTCTTTATCTATCGTTTTCCTGTTTATAGTTTCTGCTTTTCTCGTTACAGCTGTTCTTATCTTGGTAATATCACTGTGTATATAAACTTGTGACTCGGAAGGCTGCCGAGTTATAGGCTAAAAGTTGATTTTATTTAATCATCAAATTCATGTTGCCGAAACAAATAAAATGTATGGACGAAGCTTAATGATGGGAACAACTTCTATAAAGTGAGGGAAAGAAAAGACTGCGCGTCTAACGTAGACTATTGCAGAGATCAATCAATCAATCAAGGTGTCACCATCATGTCTGAGGGCTGATTCGTCAGGCTGGGGCGTCCAGGCGTAAATCCGTTCTCACATTCGTTCACTGGTTTTTTCCAACATGCCACTAATAACACCACCAACATCGTCACCACCACTACCACAACCATCACCAACACTACCCCATTATGATCACCACCACCATTATCATCATCACCACCACAATTATCATCATCATCACCACCATCAACACCACCACCACCACCACTACCCACCTCCCTCCCGGTAACAACTCTCCCCTAGCTCCTCCAAGTACAACAACTCGGAGCCGTTTACTCATCATCATACCTGGCTTGGACTATTAGATCTCGTCGTTCTTCCCCTGCCTCAACATCGCCATGTACGACTCGGCATCCTCCCGGGTTATAACACCATGCACGCTACTTAAGGATGGCGTCAAGCAACCACGATAATGATACCAGGGCAGTATGCGATCTATCAAGCCGGATCTTGCCTGCTGGCCTTTTACTCTTGTCTTCATCATTAAGCTACAGCCGTCGTGTCTGGATAAATTATAGTACCAGAGGAGCGGTTACCCATCATAGCATTAACTTGAGCCACACACGGGATCGGTGTAGTGGCCTCGGAGGTGGGTGATTATCGTCAAGGTCTCTGGCAAGGTCATATAAGACGTACAATACGCCTTAATAACAAAAGATTTAAATGGCATATAGTTCTCTCTCTCTCTCTCTCTCTCTCTCTCTCTCTCTCTCTCTCTGTTAGACCAATCCACTCCTCTAGCAAGTGAATGTATTTTTATTTTCCTCCCTCTAATATACCTTAACCTCACCTAAACTAACTAAGCTTACATTAAACTAATTGACTCCCATTTAATTCTTCACTAACCTAACCTAACCTAACCTATAGCCTATCTTACAACTTTACATTACCTACCAGTACAGTATCCCGACCGAAGGCTGACATACAACTACTGTACAATCGGTCCAACTGGGAGAAATTCAAACAAAGAGTTAAACAACCATCAACTCACCCAAGTACACAACAAACACACTCCCCAAGTAAACAACACACTGGAAATATGGCACGAGAATGTAAGCCAAGCACTGGAACACCACATACCCAAGACTACTCACCGTGCATTACCTCAATACTCACACTGATCCAGAACCCTACAAACACAATTTAGTAACTTAATAAAATGAATCATAGAACAAGGATGGACGCCAGAATACAAAAGTCAATATAACATTATACACGAACAATAAAGAAGCATGTGAAACTGATAACGAATAACTGCATGATAAGACGCAGATAACTGGTAGAAACTGATAAGAGACGCAGATAACTGGTAGAAACTGATAAGAGACGCAGATAACTGGTAGAAACTGATAAGAGACGCAGATAACTGGTAGAAACTGATAAGAGACGCAGATAACTGCAGAAACTGATAAGAGACGCAGATAACTGGTAGAAACTGATAAGAGACGCAGATAACTGGACGCAGATAACTGGCAGAAACTGATGAGACGCGGATAACTGGTAGAAACTGATAAGAGACGCAGATAACTGGTAGAAACTAATAAGAGACGCAGATAACTGGTAGAAACTGATGAGACGCAGATAACTGGTAGAAACTGATCAGAGACGCAGATAACTGGTAGAAACTAATGAGACGCGGAAGCTAATTACCACAACCCGAAACAATTCTGGCGACAAATTAAACACCTAATGGGAACCTCCAGTAATGAACCAAACGACATCTTAAATAGCAATCAAATCTAATTAACAGAACCGAAAGAACAAGAACCCGAATTCACAAAATATTGGAGTAAAATATTTCAAATAACTCATGAAGAAAATCTGAACTTCTGTATGAACACCGAGCTACAAGTGACCAACCACGTGACACACACAACCCACATCTGGCAACCGAGTCCCACTATAGATGGTGAACACACAGCCTACGCCGATGACGTCACTCATATCATCCGACATCCAGGCAAGGCCAAACAGATGATGGCACGAAAAACAGGCCGCGCCATCGAACAAATAAACAATTATGAAAAAGGTGGAAAATTAAAACTAATACACAGGAAATAAAGATCATTCATATTGCTAAAATAAACCCAACACCAATCACAGTCAACAACGAACATATACAATACTCCAACGAAGGCAAAGTACTGGGACTCACAAGAACAAGCATAACAAAACACATAACACATAACGCAAAACGCTTGCCCAATCACAACTCACAAAACAAAGAAGATTCAGCAAAATGGACGCCAACATTCAACTACAGTACACCTATTCAAAGCACTTGTCCGCCCCCACCTGGAGTACCCACCAGTACCACTCAGCACGATCAGCAAAACCAGCCAACTTAAACTTCAATCAGTACAAAACAAAACTACCCGTAGAGCATCAAAGCAACTTCCCCCATACACCACCAAAATACAAGAACTTCACGAACTATACAATATGGAACCACTGAACACACCCACACACAGCCAAGCCCAGAGAGTTTGGAGCAAACTTGAAGAGCTGCAGGACCCAATCTTCTCCCAGTTAAAAGAAAAAAACCACAAGAACACACAGCTGGTGGCCCAAGAGCCTCCACGTGATCACAGAATGACTCATACCTCTGTTTAACTCTCATAATTTAACACATTACACTACTGAAATCAGTTGAAAAGTAATTTGCAATTTAAAAATGCCTCGCTAGCCTCCCCACGAGCGGACTCTTGGTGTGTCTGGCCACCACCCCAACCATTCACCTCGACCCAGTTAAGTGAATAGCCCACTTGCTATTATTTCCTACTATCTTACTTGCCGTTTCTACTATTTCCACTGCCATCATCACTAACACCAACAACATTACCACCACTGCCACCCTCACTACTACAACCACTACTGCCAATACCACTATTACCATTACCACTACTATTACCACCACTGCCACCGTCACTATTAACACCGGGAGAGGACGATCAGACGCAAAATGTAGAGCGAAGAGAGAGAGAGAGAGAGAGCTGGCAGGGGGAGAAAGAGAGGATGGCACGAGAAGAGCAGAGTATGAAAAGAGAGGAAAAGATCAGATGTAGCAGGAGAAACAGTAGGAAAGGGTCGCCAATAAGGTCAATTATGAAGGCACGTGCGAAGAGAGAGAGAGAGAGAGAGATGTAGGGGCATCCTGTTTTGTCCTTCTTACTATATATACAATGTAAACTATGTGTACTTGACCTGGCTTTAATAATAAGGCTGTGCTCTCTGAAGAGTTCTTATCGATCATCCTCGAGGAGAGAAACTGGAGGAAGTGAAGAGATGCACAGGGAGTATGAGAGAAGATGTGAATATGTTCGAAAGACGGGTGGGCGAGACAGGTGACAGCTAGAGGTAAACACGGGGAAGGTAAAAACCATAAGTCGTAGCGGACTAAAAAGAACAAATATAGGTTAAAATTTTAGATAAAAGTAAAAAGACAAAAAAGGGAAAGGAGAGGAGAAAGAATAAGTGTAAAGTAAATTAACGGGAGCAGTAAATTGAAGAGGAGGAGGAAAAAGATATTTTCACTCCTCGGGGAAAATGAGCCTCAGACAAACACGCAGGTAAATAACCTCTTTAGGAATAACCTCCTTAAACCAATCTCCTGCCTCCAGCCCCCCCTCCATGTCCCTCCCCAACTCTTCATCTGCCCCCACCACAGCCCCCATCTCCTCATCTGCCCTCCCCCTCCATCTCCCCTCCCCAGCTCTTCATCTGCCCCCCCTCCATCTCCTCCCAGCTCTTCATCTGCCCCCTCTCCCCCTCCCCAACTCTTCATCTGCCCCCCCACAGCCCCCCATCTCCCTCATCTGCCTCCCCCTCCATCTCCCTCCCCAACTCTTCATCTGCCCTCCCCTCCATCTCCCTCCCTAACTCTTCATCTGCCCTCCCCCTCCATCTCCCCTCCCCAACCCCCCATCTCCCCTCCCCAACGTGACACGAGAGGAGGAAGAACCAGGATGCAGATCTGGTGTGTGGAGCGCCAGATGGAGAAGCTCACTGTTATCTCCCCTGTGTCCGGAGGTTGTGTCTGTTCCTGTTGTTTCTGTTGACTTTTGGTGCTGTGATGTTGGTGTTATGTTGATGTTGATGTTGTGGTGTTATGTTGTTGTTGGTGCTGTTACGTTACTGTTATGTTATTGTTGGTACTGTTATGTTGATGTTGGTGCTGTTACGTTACTGTTATGTTATTGTTGGTGCTGCTATGTTACTGTTATGTTGATGTTGGTGCTGCTATGTTACTGCTGGTGCTGCTATGTTACTGTTATGTTGATGTTGGTGCTGTTACGTTACTGTTGATATTGGTATTATTGCTGCTCTTGCTGGTGTTCATACGCCTGATGTTGTTGTGACATTTACCAGTTCTGTGAAACACCTGTTAGTTCTCTGAAACACATTAAGTTCTGCCAAGCACCTGCTAATCGGTGTATTGCTTGTCTCTTTAGTTTAAAATTTAGTAAAGCTATTGTTTGATAGGTGGAACATGTATTTACTCAGTTGAACATGTGACTAATTGGTTTAAAACCCAAGGGATTAATTTCTTATGAATACACGATCAAGGGTCTTGTTGTGGCCTCCTGGTCGTTTGTGTGAGGAGTGATGATGAACATGTGAACCTGCAGATAAAATAACGTGTGTGTGTTCTTAATCCGAGTCACCTTATCATGTCTTGGTAGATGTGTTAGGATTGCAATGAGGAGTGATTTTATTTTGTATATTTAAAGGAATAATTGATCATTGTAATTGCCATTTCTTTCTCCCCTAATCCTTCTTCACTTGTGACTGTAGTGGCGTGCAGGCGAATCGTGCAGTATAGTCTTGCGTTAGGTTCAAATTTGAAATAAGTTTGAAATATAATACTAACGAGGATGATTTAGTGTTTTCCAGGGTGGTTTATATTTAGTATCAAGGTGAACCTTCGTCCTCCAAGAAACGTGTTTTTACCCATCTGAGAAGGTAGACATTATCTATGCCCTTACGTGGTGCCTCTTGTGTCAGGAGCTTAAACAATTTTTTCACTTAATGACAGATATCGTTACTGTACCTAATAGAATCTCTCTGTAATGACGTAGACTGGATTGCCTCACAACATTCCATGAGGTTATGGTATTATCTCACAATATCCCACCAAATAACTTTCAATAAATAAATAGAGGAAATGGAAAGTTAAGTGGCGGGGTCGAATCTCTTCACCTTGACATTCTCTTGCCAAAAGCTGGATATATTTGAAGCAGGTTGTTTTGAACTGTCCAAGATACCCTCGAAGCCTACGGTGGGTGAGAGATACTGGAACTATCAAGAGTAACTTGTCAGTAAAGCTGATTGGAGAAGAATCTATGTAACAGGAAAGTGATAAGATACTCCTGCAAATGTGCACTGCTATGCTAGGCGTTTTTTGTAAGGATATTATTGTTGATTGATTTGTGAGTTTTTCAATACCGAAACGAGGAGGCAAAGTGTCCCAATGTCAGATCCAGCCCACAGATAACATCAGTATTCTATCTCGAAGTGCACATGGATCACATGAAGGGTTTATAACTGACAATGAACAGTTAGAACCTGAGTCCAAAACTTAATGAAATCGTTTTGCCGAAATTTCGGACAGTCTCTTATGACACAACTCTCCACGGACAGGTGTTACGTCACATCCCAACAACTGATACTGTTATGTCACAACCTAACATGGAAGAACAGTAATGTTATCAGAAAAGGAAGGATGGGCCGAATGGTAATCCGAACTACTGTATATCCTGCAGGCCTGAGAGTGATCCTTGCCACGTCTACATACAAAAAAATAAACGCCAAGTAAATAAGTGCAAGACATAAATAAACATATTGCCATTCATTAAGCTATCAAGCTGACAAACAAAACCTATAAAACATATTATGACTCACGTGTGTGGTAATGTTGATGACTGATGCACGTAAATAACATGAGTGCTTTAGTATTTGACAGTTGAACTTGTAGTTTGTTTGACTCTAGGCACTAGAGTCAACCTCATTACCGGTGACCAGCCACACCCATCACTGAAGTGATACCACCCTCAGTGTCAAGACCTGACTCAATTACTCAGAATAGGCAAACTGTAATCCAAGCTTTGTCAATAAATTTGTTAAACTAAGAAAAATGATGCCGAGACGTTAATACAGGCAAGCTCCGTGGACAGGTTAAAATGTTACCTCCCGCAGTAGATAAAATTACTTTAAAGCCATTTACAGAGCTAAGTACAGTTCGAAATTTTGTGTAAACAGAAATATAATACACAAAGCTGATTTTTAACAAAGTTACAACAGCCATCGTTAGATCTCACAGGAAAGGCATTGCTGTTTTGAAGGAAGAAACTCATTTGGTTAAATTTCTGTTGTCATAGATGATTTGAAGTCGAAGAGTAAATTATACCCACTACATCAGAACCAGAACCGAAAAAAAATTTAAGCGTGGAAAGGTTTGTTTACATCCTCTCTGCTCCAAGACGACCCAACAGTTGTGTTTATGAAAACTTCAGTCTTTTACAACCATAAGAGCCAGATACTGTTACCAAGAAACTATTTTGGGTTAAGTTGTCTTTGCGGTCACACCATTTGCCACCAAGGCTCCGGAGATATATTTCAGGGGCGTGGAGGGGATGCATCCTGTTGTATTGCCATATTGTCACGACGTCTCCCCGCTGATACACAAAGCGAACCACCACCCACTTACACCTCCTGGCGGAATTTCAACAAGTAGAATTATTCTTAGTAGTATATAAAAGCAATTAGTAAAATAATATAGTGAATTTGCTTACTGTTTTTGTTTACATATTTTGTTTGTCGTTACTTTGGTTAATTTCTTGTTAGATTTAGAAAGTAAAAGTGGGTCCCGTATGCATGATTGCCCGTACAGTGCATACTAAGCCTTCGGTACACAAGGAAGCAGCATGGCCGGTACTGCACTCGACCGCATTCACTTCCCCAACTTTAGTAAGGTACCCATTTAAAGTTGGGTGGACTGTGAGTTCCCCAGTTAAACCAGTGATCCTTGGGACGGGAGGCTTAAACATTTTATGTTACCGGTAGATGAGATAGACTTAAACATGCGATAAATTTGCATAACATTTTGGGAAATTGGAGACGCGATACAGATCAATAATATGACTTAATCACAGGCACTGCGGTTGTAGGACACACAAGGCTTATCATTGACTATACTCTCTCTCTCTCTGCAGTGTTCACAGTAACCAAAAAAATTTCTCAGTAGTATAGAACAGCATATTACCTGGACACAACACTCCCCAACACACACTTACCCTAAACGCGGAAAACAACTATTAGGGATGACCTACACAATCATCTGACATACAACATGATTTTACGGTAGGTGACGAGCCACGACCATCATTTGCAAAGTAGGAGGCGGGATACACCCAGAAAATAATTGGCTATAATACTGTAAGAGGAAGTGTGTTGGTGTTGCTAACTATAATCTTTCCACGTTAACCTGGCCAGTAGGTCACGTCCTTCTTCTATACTAATAGCTGATTGGTTCATAAGACTTCAAACTAAATGTGTTATTATCTAAAATAATGTTAAACATAATGGATTATCAAAATTCAAATCATTTCAAGGCATAAACACTTGAGAGAGGATGTTAGAAAATTTTAAGTTTTTATTATAAAAGGTCGATATAAATACATGCTTATATACGCGCAGTCTGGGGGAGGTAAAACGCTCAGGGGAACCAATCAGCTGTTTGTGGCTTACGAGTCAGCTTAGCATGGAAATACTATAGGTGTTGTCACATGATTCCCCTCTGCTTCTGTTCTCGCACTCACCATCTGCATCGCCTAACACACACACACACACACACACACACACACGAGGAAGGAGGTGCCAGCAAGACCAAATCTTTATCTCAGCGCTGAGATCCGATGCAGGTGAAAAGTAGTCAGACAGAATACAACGGTATCAGGTTGGACTGCACAGAGAAATAGTTGCATAAAATGAAATTAAGATAGTTGCGAATACGTGAAAATCAAAGTGTGAATCAGGTTTGGGAAAATTCGACAAAAGGTTGTCAAGTACGAGGGAATGTTCAAGTGCCCGTCTGATGATACCAGGTGAGATAGAATAATTGACAAACAAAACTGCCAGAAATGCCAAACCCCTGTCATAAATTATCTCTTCAGTGATAATCTTAGAAACCTTCTAAATTAATTTCATGTAAATACAAGATAAACTGAAAAAAATAAACTCACGTTGGAATAATAAAAAAGTACACAGTCGATAGTAACTTACTCCTGCTAAGTACCGCGGTGGGTGGAGACCACCATTACCACGACACATGATATCCTGAGATAATTTTGCCAGGAGACTCGTTAAACTTTTATCTTGGTGTTGGTGCACCTTGAGACGGTAATAGTAGATCCGTGTTGCTCCATCACTCACAAACAGTTGTTCATCTTAAAAGACTTGAAGATTTCAGAAAGTCCTCTCATATATTTTGCTGGACTATTCATAGGATTTATACGTTTTTAATGCTGATCGTACACGGATAGTAAGCCTGTGGTCGCCTGCTGTGAAGGAGAGACATGCAGAGTTGTAAATGAGCCTGGTGCAGAAGACGAATTATTTCCAACTTCATAATTATTAACTTAACTGTTATTTTTTTGACATATATACGAAAGCGGCACCATTTGATTTCTTAATAAGTTTCTAGGTATGAATTTTCTTATGACTTACGTTCCATGGTCGAGTCCCCACAAATTGCAACTTGACGTCTGGTCTAAACCAAACAGTCATGTTGATGTAAATTTCCCAAGTGCAACCTCAGACAATGATATACTCGTATGTCTTAACCATGGCTTTGGCTTCTGACTTCAATTTTATGAGATATCTCTCTCTCTCTCTCTCTCTCTCTCTCTCTCTCTCTCTCTCTCTCTCTCTCTCTCTAAAACCAAATGCACGCGTGCTAAGAAAGGGGAGTATGCGTGAATGTAAGCTTTCACGTTGCCTGCATGAGATAATGATCACCAGGTAACACCGTAACGCTAGTGGTAAACACAAGGTCACCACCAGTTTGCCCTTGTTTTGGTCTCTCTCTCTCTCTCTCTCTCTCTCTCTCTCTCTGTCAACACACACACACCGTCAGCTACCAAAAGTCTTGTGAATAATTTTCCTTTCATAATACAAAACGATTTAATTCTTCACTGTTGACAATACGTTGATGAGTTCGACAGGTGTTGTTGACCGTCAATGGCGGTGATTACTGACAAAAGTTGAAGCCAGCGTCAAGGTTTGAGAACCCCTATTAAATATATTTGAGAAACCACTACATATGTTTGAGACATACCGGTTTGTTTGACAATCACTTCACTTGTTTGAGAACCTCTGGGAATCATTACAGATGCTTGAGAACCACAACTGAAGTTTAGGAACAACATTAAATGTTTTAGAATCACTACAGATGTTTTAGAACCGTTACAGATGTTTGAGAAGCAATGCGAATAGGACAGTATATATCAGGTGCCTTCAAGAGAGCTCAGGTTTCCAACTTGCTCTTATTATCCACACTGTATCTGTATTTTTCTGGCTAAATAAACTGTTTTAATATCAATATATATCAATATCAATGTACAGTAGATGTTTGAGAATCAATACAAATGTGATGCGTGAGGATCACTTGAAATGCTTAAGAACCATAATAAATGATTAAGTTCCATAAAAAATACAAAAAAAAAAACCATAACAAATACAAGAAAACTACCACACCTTGTCCTTGTGGTGACTTTTAACTCATTATCCAAACAACAATATTGGCTCCTCCACTTGCTTACTGCGTATGCCATTGTCGGGCCGCTAATTATCCTCATAATTCACTTACTCTCTATTGTCTCATCACCTATAGCAGGAAGACTTGGATACGAATTCATTTTCCCTCATCATTTTAAGGCCTCGCCAAGGTCCTTCCTTAGCATTTAACTGTCATAATAATCAGAGGGGATGTTATGGTTAGCAGTACTATTAACGGAGTATTCAATGTCGGGGGAGGGTTGGGGGGTATATATTTTAAGCTCCATGTGTTGACGTATTTCAGGTAAGGAGGTGAATTCCGTAGGTCGCGCACTGCCACACTCCATCCGCGTTATGAGACCTGGGGATGCCTGAAGGCGAGTCCCACCCTCCTCTCTCTTTCTCTCTCTCACCGGCACTGGATTCTGATCCATCTCTCACCACCTTTCTCGACATCTTTCCACCACCACCCACCTCTATATCTCTCTCCACCACCACCCACCTCCACTTCTCTGCCATACAATGTTTAACCCGTCACTATAGTAGGTAGTAGGCAGCTACCAAACAGGGAGGTACTACCGCCTGGGAAGATATTGGAAGCATAATGTGTTGTCTAATGGTAGACCCTGCTGCCTTATGGCATCACAAAAATTGTGACCAAACCCCAGGTTGCTCATCTGACTTTCTGCCTCATTTACACACAATTGCAGGGTCTCAATTGTTTCTCTTACTATTGACAACACAACATACTGTACATATATTGTTTCTCACTCTTGATCTTTTTTTTTTGCATGTCTTTATTATTATTATTATTTTATTATTTTATTATTTTATTATATTATTATTATTATTATTATTATTATTATTATTATTATTATTATTATTATTATTCCTCATGCCCCGATGTGGGTCAGTGACCTGTGCCCGGGTGGGCTAATCTCCGTAAAAAAATAAATAAATAAATAAATAAAAAGACGGACTTAAAACCCTGAGAACTACAGAGGGCTACAGCCCTAAATAAGGAGCGAGTAACAATGTACTCAGGCTAAAGCTCTGATAGATTACTACGCACCAGCCTTGTTCCTTCGTGACGGGAAATGCATTGAAAACTTGAATTAAAAAAAAAGCCAATAGAATTATCCCAAGTGTCCCATGAACATAAATTACTTAATATGAGGAAAGAACCGGGAATGCGGAGTGTTAAAGACAGAAAGATTGATGTCAACCTCATGAGCACTGTAGGTCTTGCGTGGTAATCTAGACATTATGCCCAAGAAACTGCTCGAACATATGAGTCAGGTAATTGGTGATTCTAAATTAATCCAAACTACGGCTTCACAGATGATGATGTTTGGGATAGACAACCTGTACAAAGCTGAAACACAACAGCACTTCCAGCCACCATAGCCGACATTACAACACCCACATACCAACTGAAACGACTGACTTTACATAGCCATTACCTCCAACATACCTCCAAATGAGCTCTTGACCATATACATAACCTATAGACTGAAATATCACACGGGCCACTTACACCTGCCTATAGGGGGTGTTGGAAATGCTGTTGTAACTCGACCTCATGGTGAAAAACTAAGAGAAGGGAGTCAGAATCAATAACTGGGCATTCACTCTATAAACTGAACTCTGTCATACTCACTACTTGCTCTTAACACCCTCAACTCAGAGCGTCACACTAACTTGTCTCTGAAGCCAAATGCAAATATGGGCGCCCTCCTAACAAGGGTGTCAGGATCAAGCTGCTGTAGATACCCTCTCACATAGGACCCCTTGAAAGTGACAAGTTGATGCCCCAGTTAAACGAACACTGTACACCAATGAAGATAATCTAGGCCTGGCAAACAGAACCCTAAAAACTGCAATTAGGAAAGAATTTGCGAATAATTCAAAGCAAACACACAAGTGCAAACAGGACCTAATCGATGCCCACCATGTTGAAATGCATGAAGTAGAACGAGTATATGGAGCAAGTAGTCAGATCAGTAGACCACAAGATTATGTCACTGATGGACTAAGGTTACGATGTACAGTACGTAACCTTGGCAGTATTCCTCTCACGCGCACTGGGCCAAATATTCAAACAATACGTCCTAGACTGTGAGAAAATAGAAGCTTTTCGGGACAGGACCAAACGAATTGTGTGTGTGCAATGCCACAGAACATTATTGCTCATGGCAAGACAGATGGAATATTAATACTACAACCTAATTAACGATCTTGGCTCAACAGATACTGAAAAATACTCTGAAATATTAATGCCACAACATCCTGGGGCCTGACAAAGACGTTTTGTGACCTCTGTTCTGTAATCCGTTTGCGCCACTACTCAGAGGATGAGTAAGAATACACAATAGACTTGTCGTTGTCCCCAGCAAAATCCAATTTATTTCACCACTGCCCATCTCTACATCTCTCCCCCACCACCACCACTACCCACCTCTACATCTCCCCACCCCTACATCCCCCACCACCACTATACACTCCTACATTTCCCAACACCCCAACATCCCACCACCACCACCACCACCTCCACATCTCTCACCACCACTACCACTACCACCCAACCTTAAACATCTGGCAACAATTGACATGAATGTTGTATACAAACGATTAAGTGATAATAAAGACAATATAAGAGAACAATGTCAAGGTGGTGTGTGGCTTAGAATTCGTCACAGGGAGTATTAAACACATGGGTGTCGTGGTTAAATGTTCTTATGGGTGTACTGTATACTGTAGGCCGATTACTATTTGTTATTTTGAGTCTACCTCACGAGTGGGGAGCAGGTTGGAGTATAAGACCTACCTGAAGGTGGTCGATGGAGGAGGAGGTTGGAGTAAGACCTATCTGAAGGAGGTCAATGGAGGAGGTTGGCTGGAGTAAGACCTACCTGAAGGAGGTCGATGGAGGAGGAGGTTGGAGTAAGACTTACCTGGAGGTGGTCGATGGAGGAGGAGGTTGGAGTAAGACCTATCTGAAGGAGGTCAATGGAGGAGGAGGTTAGATAAGACTTACCTGGAGGTGGTCGATGGAGGAGGTTGGCTGGAGTAAGACCTACCTGAAGGAGGTCGATGGAGGAGGAGGTTGGAGTAAGACTTGGAGGTGGTCGATGGAGGTTGGCTGGATGGTACCTGGCTGGAGTTGGCTGGAGTAAGACCTACCTGAAGGAGGTCGATGGAGGAGGTTGGCTGGAGTAAGACCTACCTGAAGGAGGTCGATGGAGGAGGCTGGAGTAAGACCTACCTGAAGGAGGATGGAGTTGGCTGGAGTAAGACCTACCTGGAGGTGGTCGATGGAGGAGGTTGGCTGGAGTAAGACCTACCTGAAGGAGGTCGATGGAGGAGGTTGGCTGGAGTAAGACCTACCTGAAGGAGGTCGATGGAGGAGGTTGGCTGGAGTAAGACCTACCTGGAGGTGGTCGATGGAGGAGGTTGGCTGGAGTAAGACCTACCTGGAGGTGGTCGATGGAGGAGGTTGACTAGAGTAAGACCTACCTATACACCTAGGTGGTCGGTGGAGGAAGAGGGTGGACTAAGACCTACCTGGAGGTGGTCGGTATTGGAGGCCGGCTTGGGGAAAGTGAGGTCTTTCATGGTGGTGGTCCCGGCTGACACCTCGATCTTGTTGTCACTTACGCCACAGGTGTTAACGTTGGTGGGTCACGCTCTCCGCACCCGACTCAAGCTACTCCCACACTCATCAATCTTCGCAGTGTCCCTTATATTATTAGGTCTGTTTACACTGATATCAGTTTCAGTTATTGTATCTATAACTTGTTTACATGATGCCGTATGATATTACTATTTTTGATCAGTCATAGGGATTGATTTTGAATTAAGTGAATCTGGAAAATTATAAATAATTTAATATTTGTTTGCTAATTATTTTGCACACTGTGATGAAAAATCCTACCGTTTTTTCTTTGAGTGTCACGCTAATAATAATCGATTCAATCAATTTTTCATCATTCCACTAATAATCAAAACAATTTAATCAGTTCATACAATCTGCGGACAGATTTCAGGGAGAGTAGGACTTTAAATTCTAAAATAAACAAATTCGAAGATTTTTCGGAAGCGTAATAACTAACGGTAAACAACGTTAGTAAGCGAGCCAGACAAGGTTTCCCGGAGCCACGCCACGTACGTCCTGCCTCCACCAGAATCACCAATGTACTGAGTCTGATCTGTGTGTGGTGGGCAGCACCGCAGCCGGGCGCAGCGGGCTAGTGCCTGGTGGCGGTGCTGGCAGCTCTCACACCCCACCCTCCTGCCGCTGCCTCAGTCACCCTGCTTCGATCACCTTTATACGAGTGCCTGTTCTTTCTCCGTGCATGTGCATGTATCAAGGGGGGGAGGGGGGGTCACCTGTACTGCACCACTGTCCAAGGGAAAAGAAATCATTATCGTGTTCGCTTCCTTTCAGCCAGTGTTGCAGTCTCACCATGTTAAAAAATTCGAAAATTACTGTTTCTGTAACTGTCTACAATTTATCGTGTTCTGAATCACAAATACTTAGTTAATGACAATTGTGTGAAAGATGAATCATCAGGAGTTATGACCAGTGTGAGGATTCAGTGTCTCATATTCTGGAACGGGTGATAATATCGACAATATTTACCTAGATTTTGCTAAGGCTTTCGTCAGTGTACCCCACGAAAGGCTGAAAATAAAACTGGAAGGGGACGGAATTCGGGGAAATGCCCTAGCGTGGATAGAAGACTTTCTACATGACCACAAGCAGTGTGTGGTGATTAGTGGCACTAAATCATCATCCGTACCTGTCACAAGCGGGGTACCACAGGGCAGTGTATTAAGCCCGCTGTTGTTTGTTTGTTTCATAAATGACATGCCTGGCGTTGTACACTCCTCCATACAAATGTTTGCCGATGACGCCAAGTTATTTCGGGAAATCGAGAACCAAGCGGACTGTGAAGAGCTGCAGAAGGGCCTCTGTGGGCTCCAAGAATGGTCGAAAAAATGGCTGCTGAGATTCAATGTCTCTAAAGCCTTCGATACTGTCGACCATGCCATCCTCCTTTCAAAGCTTGAACATTACGGAGTTAGGGGCCTATCCCATAATTGGTTTACCTCATATCTGTCCAACAGGATGCAGTATGTCTGCTATAATAATCACCAATCTGAGTCCTCGCCAATTTTGTATGGCGTCCCCCAAGGTTCCATTCTCGGTCCAGTACTGTTTTTGATGTACATAAACGACATAGTCCACGCCAGCACACTCATAAAATACAACTTATTTGCAGACTATAGTAATCTCTATGCCAGCAACTCAGACCTCCAATCCTTGATGAGAACTATGAACACTAAATTGACTAAAGTCAGGACCTGGGTAATACATAATAAACTGACCTTAAACCTTGAGAAAACCCACTACACGATCGTTCACAGAAGGAAAGACTTACCCCCAGACTTGGACCCCCTGTACCTTGGTAATACAGTCCTCAAACGCAAACAAAATACTAAATTCCTCGGAGTTATTGTTGACGATAAACTTAACTGGAGAAACCACATACAAACCATTCACAGTAAAGTCAATAAACAGCGCGGTATAATGTATCACACTTGACAGTCGCTCACTCTCACAGCAATGAATGAAATTTATCATGATCTTATTTGCCAACACTTGATTCACTGGCTCTTCAAAAACACAATCCCTGGTTACTGCACAAAAGAGAGTTGTATGGAAAATGACCTAATTGAAAAAAAACAGATCACACAAACGAAAAATTTGCTATATTGAAAATGTTAAAATTCGAAGATATTAACACCTACTGCTGTGCCATCTTTGTTTACAAATCTGTCAATCACTTGCTTGACAATAATTATTTCCAGTTCCGGAATAATCAAAGATACAACTTAAGGCACCCAGAGCTACTAAGACCACCCCCCATGCGCTCCTCTCAGTCCCAGTCCTACATAATATATCACGGTGTGAAGGTGTGGAACAACTTACCCCCACCCATCCGAGCAAAGACTACGCTCCCTTCCTTTAAATCATCTCTAAAAAAATATCTATGGTCTAAGTATTAATATTTCTTGTAATGCCTACTATATTTACAGTGCCTGCTTTTATTGTACCATCAAAACCGTTTTATCGGAAATTATCATGTAAATAGATAAGTAATTACCATTGCAATAAACATATTTGCCAACTACACATAATCCTGACAGCTCTGTCCTCTTGTTCAGCCTTAATACTGTGCAACCCAGGTTGTACTGCTCCCCCATTATACTTATGTTTTTCAATTCCACTGTAATTTATGTATATACTTATAATATAAATAACTAAATAAATAACTAAAAAAAATAATAATAAAAAAATAAAAAAAATAAATAAATATTGAAGTGATAACCGTGGTAACATTATGAGATGTTCTTATTACCACCATGCTATTGTACTATTCCAGATGATACATAAGAACATAAGAATGGAGGAAACTGCAGCGGGCCTATTGGCCCATACTGGGCAGTCCCGTTTACACCCAACCCCTATTGCTCATATGAGCATCCAACCTATGTTTGAAGCTATCCAGCGTATTCAAGTTAATGATGATATTTGGTAACTTGTTCCATTCATCCACTACTCTGTTTCCAAACCAGTGTTTACCTATTTCACGCCTAAATCTAAATCTGCTTAATTTAAAACCATTGTTACGAGTTCGCTCCTGGTTGGATAGTTTGAATACCTTTGTAATGTCCCCTTTGTTTAGCCCTGACTTCCACTTTTACACCCCTATCAGGTCGCCCCTCGCTCTACGTCTCTCGAGGGAGTGCAAATTAAGATGCTTTAACCTGTCTCTATACTCAAGGTTCCTAATGCCCGGGATTAGTCTTGTCATTCTCCTCTGAATTCTTTCCAAGGATTCTATATCCATTCTGCAATACGGTGACCAGAACTGAACTGCGTAATCCAGGTGTGGTCTCACAAGAGCAAGATACAGTTTTAGGATGACCTCGCTAGTCTTGTAACTAACACTCCGTTGTATGAACCCAAGTACTGTACTTTATTAGCCTTGTTACGAGCAAAAACACATTATTTACTTGGCTTAAGGTTCCTACTTATCATTACTCCTAAATCTCTCTCGCAGTCGGATTTCTCAATGGCATCGTTGTTCATCTGGTAATTGGTTCCCTGTTTACATCTCCTATACTGACATGTACATAAAACACACGGATAATGATCAGTATATTGTCTGTGTTTGTACTTCATCTTTAGCCAGCAACATCGTATGGGGTAGTCCTAATAATGGGCTTGTGAAATAAATCACCTCAACCATCATTTCCCCCACTTCTTACACCAAAACCATACAGAAAAAACAGGGTGTGTTTTGTTCATAAGAGGGGAGGGGTATTAAATAAGGCTCATTTTCAACATGACCGCTACACTACATGTGATAAACAAAGAGTAGAGGGTTAAGTGACAGTCCTTTTCTTAAATAACTGTTGCTGTTACCTTGTAACAGCCTGTAATACCGAAAACAATATTTGAACATTGAGGAGGTATGTTAATTAGAAATGGGATATCTTTTCACACAACTGCTTCTAGCCAAGTGGTGCTTTATAAATTAACTCCCACAGAAGAATCTAGACAAAATCTTCAATGTCTGCTGGTTGACTGACTGCAAGTGTAGGGCAATGGCACTTGACACCCGGTACCTTGTGTCATCCCTCGTGACTGAGACGGACAGAGGCCGCTATTAGAAATTTCCGTTATCTAATGAAGTTCCCTGTTGAATGTTGACGAACCACTCACTTGGGGAGAAACGTTTTCCAAAATATTAATAAGCCACACTCCATTGATGATATAAAGACAAACATTCGCCGGGAGATTGAAACCATTTAAAGTTGACATGCTACAGCGAACATTCATTAATTTGGAAATTGATTAAAAAATAACGGTTATATTAGCAAAATACTGGGGCTACCAGCGAGTTATAGTTATTTTTTTAATATAAAGTTACATCGTGACTTTGTATCATTTAAAGTTTCAAAGCTTTCACAAACTTCTTCACAAACAACTACATTTTGCATCAAGTCGTAGGTTTTACAATATTCCCGACCACTTGGATGGGGTTGGGACTTATATTTCCATTCCCTGGTAAAAACCGTAAAACAGGCGTCACACACAGTCTCTGCTTGGAAAGTGAGTCGCCGGTATAGTATAGCCTGAAACTAACATAGGTGCGGCACATTGATCCCCCGGGAGCGTCAGGCTGCCTGGAGGTTTGACTTGGGCTTTGATCCGCCGGAACAGTCAGGAAGGTACAGACAAAACACAAGATACGGAGAACAAAGCATTTGCCGGAGAGAAAGATGGCTGTACAATTGTGGGAATGGTGAAGACATAAGAGCAATGAGGTGTTGGGATTATTAAAAGTAAATGAGGGTTAGACGAACTAGTTCATGGAAATAAACTATAGTCTGCCAGCAAATGTAGTCCAATGGGATTTTTAGTCGTACAAGTATGAGTGAAATGTCATTGTCTTTTAAGCATGTAGATGACGAATTTTGATAGTGCCCGGCTCTTCTGCCCGGCAGAGTGGAGTTATTTAGAAAACAAAATGGCGGGCGTTTCCATTATTGCTATTTGGTTTATTTCGTCATATTTACATTAATAATTAATTTCTTCAATCAATTGAAGTAATAAATCCAATAAAAACAAATAATCAATGTATTAACACACTTAGAATAAACATTTGTTACAATTAGTTTAACTGAAAATAATTAATTTTAACCTTTAGTTCTATGCACAGTACAGTACAGTGGCTTAAATGAATCGTCATTCAGATCTGAATGAAAATTAAAATCTCATCATTATCACCGAATTCTAAGTTGTCATAAAGATTAGCATCCCCACCACAGTTGCACATATCGGTGGACTTTAATTTATTTTTCTTTGAGCTACATGGCATGAGGACACACCTATGTTGCACACAAGAACACCGACAAAACTCTAAAATGGTAGTGGGAGCACAAGGCTTAGTACATACTACCTTACAGCATTAATCATAAATCCGGCTTACCACTTATATATAAAAGAATATTTACCTATGAAAGCCACTAATGCAATGGACTAGCCAGAGTGGTGTCTCCCGCATCTTCTCCACACCCAGACAAAGACACATGACACTTACCTCGTCATCTGCGGCGGCGTGGTGGTGATGATATTTGGCAGCCACGGATGAGGAGAAGTCGAGTCCCACGGGCGGACAGGAGAGACAAAAAGCATTTTTTAGCATGTCGTAGTTAAAGAGAGTGTGCTTGCGGGATATTCTACGTCCCGTGGGAGACTTGGGGGAGGGAGGAGGTTTGGCGGTGGAGGTTGGAGGTTGGGGCATGAAGGTGAGTGATGATGGTGATAGTGGCGGGGTGTGTGTGTCGTGTGAGCGCTTATAGTGATCTTTTCCATGGTTATTGTCGTCACTGTCAAGTTCTTGTGACTTGTCTGGGGACGGTGCCAGCTTGGTGGGCGGGGACTGTGGCCGGCTGCTGGCCTGTGGTGAAGATGCTGAACTGTGGAAGCTGGTCTGAGTCTCAACGTGAGTCCGCTCGTGGAACGGTTGAGGGCGTGGGCGGTGTGAGGGCCTGGGAGATGTTGGTGCCGAGGATGGCCCACACCCAGGTACTGTCTTGAGATTACTACCATACCCGGGCCCGAAGGTACCTAAATTTGTCACCGAGCCACCATAAGCCGACGACATTTTGGATAAATTTGTTGTTTGTTGTCCATAGGTGGCCCCAGTAGGGGCCAGAACCTCTGCACCAGCCAGATTCCAGTTCCCATATTGGGGTGTGAGGCCAACACCAAACAACCTGGAGGCGGCGCCGGGGTAGTGGCTTACTCCCGCACCTCGTAGTTGACCTCCACCTGGTGCTCTGCTGCCACCAGGAGACCTCTGGAAGGTTGTAGGCGCTGGGATTTTATTTGGTATGGAATGTGTGGTAGGTAAGACCTGGCGCATTCCAGGGCCTGGAAATCGAGAGAGCCCCTGGGTGACCCCTGAGCTGGATAGCCCTGGGGTCTGGTCCACTGATGAGCCCCTGGGAGAGTTCATAGTACACGTATTGCTATACTGTCACGGATAACACAGTGATCAGAATGCAGAATATGTCCAGTAACAATCTCTGTATTCAATTTTTACTAAACAATTGACATTGGTTTATTTAATTATTTTTTCAGAAACAAATCCTGAAAAGCGTATTAATACTCATTTTCAGAGTGTAGAAATGCTCACACACGTTCATAATGTTCTATATTTCTTGTTATCTTCCCTCTACTTAATACCCAAGCTGACGAAGTCGGGGCTTCTGTGTGTCTTGTGTGTAATCATGATAACTAGAACAGATAGTGGTAGGATTATCAATCGTGGTTTATAAGTCCACTCTGACATACCCTGGCCAGACGAGGCTTGTGAGGTCAAAAGGTCAAAGGCCAAGCCACGGGGTCACTAAGTGCAAAATTGTACTATAGACGTGGGTTGTGTGTTGTTAGAATTTTATTACTGAGCTTCAACAACTAAGGTCTTTAAACGCGTAACAAGGTTAGTAATTTCACCTTTCTAACAACATTTAAAAATTTATGAGATAAAACCGTGGGTCAGCACGTCGCTGAAATACAGTCTAGTGATTTTTATAAACAGTGATCACCTCGACTTAATGAGATAATTGTATATACTCTGCGTATTACAGTAAAGTGTTTCATTTGGTTGTATTTAAGTCGTTTGATGTGTCCTCTGTCCCAAAAAGTGTAATGGTATGGTTGACTGTCAAGGAAATATCGGCGTAAAATATATATCCTCATTAAGAATTACGGAATGTTTCATGAACGCCTGATGGCTATTATTTTCTCTCAAGACTGATTCATTTTTCGTGGTATCTTCTGTCGGTTGTTAGCTACTAAAATTACGGCATTTGTCCAAGCATTAATTTTTCACGTAAATTATGACTGAGAGAATGCATCTTGCTGGTTTTGCTTTTGTTTTGGGGGGCAATTTTGACCCAACTTTAGCCACAGTCTTTTTATTGAATCGAAAAAGAAGATCTCATCAAATGCGTTCTAACATTCCCAGGTGCTCTTTGAGGAAGGAGAGGGGAGATAATAAGGTACGATTCTGTGAGAATACGAGCACTCGTCAGAGATCATGTCAGCCCTAGGAATATATTATGAGAGAGTCAGTCACTCTTACACTCAGCCGATGTCAGTGTGTGTTCATGAAGACTTATGATGCTCGTCGATAATTAAATATTCCCCCATTATTAAGCGTGGCATGTGGCTGGGCCCCAGAGAGTGTTGGTCCTGGATGGTCTGAGGTGAGGGAATGAGGGTTCTGGATGGTCTGGGTAGAGACCTTTCGATGGTTTAGGGTGAGGGGAGAAGATTCTTGATGTGAGGGGATTCTGGATGGTCGAGGATGAAGAGAAGAAGAGACGGAGCAAAAAATAAATGTGAAGAATTTATTGGGATGATCTCTGAGCAAGGATAGTGATAACAGCATAGTAATCAGCAGGTAAATTTTATAGAAATATAGTTTGGTGAATGTTGTGGTGATAACAAATGACTAATACTAAAGATAACATCCCAAAAGTGACTCCCACATCATTGTCAGCTGTAAACCTACCAGCCGAGAGTGTAACACAAAATCTGGGCGCTTGAAGTGAGCGGCTCAGTCCCCGCCACAGATATTAACGCCCAGCCGTTCCCGTTCAGCTACAGGATCCACCTCTCGTTTAATGGTCTGAAGAGTCGAGAGCGTTACCAGCTGATCTATGGCGACTCTTTTTAATTTATAGGACCACGTTACTCATTAGCCTGTCTGCGATCGATTTAGATCCTTATAAACCATTACAGGAGGCATACAGTCATCTCCAGGCACCTTTTTAGTGTGTCCACATAGATGGAAAACTCATATTACAAATAAAAAATGTGGATAGTGAAGGGGGTTAAGCAATCGGAGTAAGCTCCCACAGGAGGAGGAGGACAAACTAGAGACACGAAGAAGAAGAGTGTGTGATGGACAGGATGTTGGTGGTACAGTGGACACACGTGAGACGGATGTTATCCAGTGTGACCCTATACGATACAGCACAGGTTTCTTGGTGTCAAGCGAAATTTCTGAGCCTATGCTCGGGGCGTCACATATTTAGCTCTAGTTCGAAACATCTGACGCTATGTTGTTGAAGGGCGCGTGGCATATGCTCGACTACGATTGTTCTGGGCTGTTTGGGAGTTAAATAGCAGAGAACAATTATTGTTGCAGCCGACAAAGACAAAAACAATAACTGTTTTAGAGGCAAACATATTATGTGGACGCCCCTCAATCCTAGGCTAAGGAACCCTCATATCTTACTTTTTTTCTAACTTCTCACAAACCCTTTCGTTCCTTCTTATATTAATACCTCGTGATATTTAGGCCCCCATGCTCCTCTTCACCAAATATCACGAAGCGCTTGGAATACTCCTTCAACGTGTAATGTCTGCCTTGTCCAAATTAACGAAGCTTGGAAAAAATCTTCTACTGAGGCCGTGTACCTCTTAGTTTTCTTCTCTGATGTCAGAGCCTTATCACTCTATACGTTGACGGAGTCAGCCATGGTGTACTCAGCGTCAGATGGCAAAAAAAAAAACACACAAAATCAAAGCTCCATCCGCGCTACTTCATGCTCACTAATTTCACAGGCTCAGATATTTCTCTCGACACCGGACTCCGGTTTCCTCCTGTACTAACACTGGATAGACTAACCAGGGCAACCACCTGAACGACTAGTAGCTAATGAGTGGTGCTCCAATCACATTGGAAACCCACACACACACACACACACACACACATACTAGTACTACAACTACTTTGCAGCGTCTTTCCGGGTTGGCGCTTGTCTGCCTCGTTATGCAGTCGTGCTAACTCGAAAGTATTGCCAACTTCTTGTGTGGTGATCTTCCAAGCGTTACAGTGTGGCGTAATCGTCTCCAGGTGAGGATGGCGATTTGTCACCTTTTCAGGTTTGTCTTAAGACTACCCTTATACCTTTTCAGTTACCCCTCCAGCGTTACATTTACTATTGGTTAGCTGATTGTAAAGTAGCTGCTTTGGCAGTCTACTGTTGTCCATGCGGGCAACATGGCCAGTCCACCGAAGATGTTCATGGATAATGGTATCCTCGATGCTTCCACAGTTGGTGTCAACAAGAATACTGGCATATGTTCGCTTGTTTTCCCAGCGAACTCGGAGGATGGAACGTAGACTACGTTGGTGAAAGTTTTGAAGTGCCTTGAGGTGCCCCCTGTATGTGACCCATGTCTCGCTGTCAAATAGCAGGGTAGGGAGGACCACTGCTCGATATACGTATGACTTTGTAGATAATTTCAGCTTCCTACAGCTGAAGACACGGTTTCGGAGTCTGCCAAAGGTTTGAGATGCACATCTGATCCGATGCTGAATCTCTTCATCGATGTCCGCGGTGGTGGACAGGTGGGAGCCGAGATACCGAAAGTGGGTAACATTAGAGAGGGTAGTACCATTAAGATGGACGGATGGTGGAAGTGTGGCTGAACCAGGGCCAGGCTGAAAGAGAATCTGAGTCTCCTGTACATTCACCTCAAGGCCGAGGTGCGCATACGCCTCTGCATTGGTGTTCAGGATCTCCTGTAGGTCGCGTTCAGTGTGAGCGTCTTATGTTGAATAGATTCCCCTTCACTTGGTACTCGATGTCCACCCCGCCGGCTAAATTGGCACTGGCACGAGTAAGGAAGGCAGCAAAAAAACTGGAAAAGAGAGTTGGTGCCAGTACACACCCTTGTTTAACCCCCGTTTGGATAGAGAAGAACTCAGACTGGGTGCCATTGTGCATGACACTGCCGTTCATGCCATCTTGGAGTTGCCTCTCAATGGCGATGAATTTTGGTGGGCAGCCAAAATGGCTGAAGGTCCACCAGAGGGCTTCCCTGTTGACCGAGTCGAAGGCCTTGGTTAGGTCTATGAAAGCCATGTACAGGTCACGACACTGTTCTCTGCACTTTTCCTGTATCTGGCGGGCAGCAAAGATCATGTCAGTGATGCCACGTGATGGTCTAAAGTCACATTGAGATTCTGGGAGGAAGTTTTCCGCCTCAGGAAGAAGTCTGTTTAGGAGGACAATGTTATACCTAGCCAGATCTTTTGCCACAAGGGCGGTTCTTCTTTCATGACGCTTATTTGTGCCAGTATCCAGAAGGGTCCTGACATTCCATGCAATGACCACAAGAGGTTGTAGGTTGTATAGTTTGTTTTTGTTTGGATCTGTGATTTTGATTGTATTTTCGACCGCATAAGGACGACCTTATTGGGTGCGGATGTCCAGTCAGGTTGTTTTTTTGGGGGGCAGGCTATACTTAGGGCACCTTTTCTAGCCCTCTCCCCATGTGGGGTGAGCAGAGTGACTCCTCGAAAGGGCTGCTCAATCGCATAGACAAGACCGGATTGCACTGCTGCCTGGTTCCCAGTGCATAAACGACCATCTTATCTGTGCCGCCCATGTGCAGAGTTGTGACGAGAGACTCCCGGCCATCATCTCTGCCTGTCCCCGTCGCCATTCGTCTGTCGCCATAGAACTTTTGGGTGTATAGGGGTTTTGATGATGATGATGATGAGAGGTATGATGAACTGGATGATGGCTGCGCGTGAGAGTGCAAAAGTGAAGTATATGCCAAGGATCATAATTATACAAATATAGTCCTTGTTATATACAGGAGTGGTGAGGGGTGTAGATACAGGAGTGGTGAGGGGTGTAGATACAGGAGTGGTGAGGGGTGTAGATACAGGAGTGGTGAGGGGTGTAGATACAGGAGTGGTGAGGGGTGTAGATACAGGAGTGGTGAGGGGTGTAGATACAGGTACAATTTGTATGGCCCTTTTTAACGTGTTGTTGGGGGGGTAGGGAGCTAGGGGTAGTTGGTGGATATTATGATAAGTGACTGACTGCTATTACAGATTTACCAGAAAATAAAGTTTTGGTTAGGAAAATAATTAACTGTAACCGGAAATCCAGCAAGACAAATGGCTAATATAAGGATTTGATAAAGTAATGTGAGATATACTGGGCGTTTGGAGCAGAGTTGAGACTACTCACTTGGAATGAGTAGCTCTGTGTGTAAACAGAATTCAAACTCGCTTTTGTAACGCCTGTATTTGATCGTTATATGATGATAGTGTCCTCTGTAACTATTTGATTTTGTGAAGTAAATTTCCTGTCGTTTGCATCCTTTATAATTTTACTGAACATATTAGTCGTTACAAAATACGGGTTATTTTCACTGTTGCCGAGTCCAACTTTTATGGTTTCAGGGTAATTCCTCTTAAAGTTATACACACAGAACAAAATGTCGTGATTGTTTTACCATTGATCCCCCAAGCGGATTAAAATTTCCAACATGAAACTTTGTAAAAGAAACGCATAGTAGGACTCGGTAAAATGCTACTACGATCACCTACTTGGCACGGGCAATCCCTGATAGAGGCTCACGTTGCTTAAAAATAAGACGAATGAACAAGCTTTGTGTGAAATAAAACAAAGCCTAAGATTGTTTTTGTTGTCCTTGTGGTGCGGTGGAAGCGGTCCCTGTTCACATGCAGAGGTCCAGGGTACGATTCCCGACTAGTGAGGTATTGTTGCAACAGGTTCAGGTGAGGAAGTGCGATGGTGGTTAACCACAGGCATCACCACAACAGTCAGAGTTTGCAGTGTATACTTGACTTGCCTCACCAGTAAAAAAGAATAGTGATGCGATAATTAAAACTATACATACAGTATTTCGATTCGAGAGGTAGAGCGTGAGTCGCTACACTATATCCTTAGTAGTGAAAAGCTCGGCTGTTATCAGAAGTTAAGTCAATTTTCCTAGTTTGTCCCTATCGCATGGCAGTCATGTTGGACTTCTGTTGCTAGGCAACGTTGAAACTCAGTTTCAACGTTGCCTAGCAACAGAAGTCCAACGTGAGAAATGAATCCGCCACACTCAAAAACCCCATCATATCACAAAATTCATCCTGATAGCAATGCTCCAATCAAAAGTTATGTCCATTTTTTCTATTTCTCCCATATCGGGGGGGGGGGGTCGGCGCCAGCTTGGATTCATGCCAATTCTGAGTTCCCAAAAGTTGACAAGCTGGCATCTGATTGATTCCGAATCTAGGACCTCTATGGTTCATGAATTTATCAAAAAAAATTCGAGTACCAACAATTTCTTGGCTCAGGATATGGTTACTGCACTGTTACTTTATCAGCTAAATGGTAATAATACAGGGTAATAATAATAATAATAATAATAATAATAATAATACAGGGTAATAATAATAATAACAATAATAATAATGATGATGAAATTAATATTTAAACATTATTAAACTGGGTGCACTCTACCCGTGAACCTTTACCATGTCACTGTAAATTAATGTATATGTGCCTCGTGGGCCCAGGTTAGACCAGCAGGGGACCTCGGAGTAGCAGTGGGTCCCACGCTCACTGGCATGTGGACACGTCCTGGCGCCTTCCAACCATTGCCCCGCTGCCTTACGGATTAACCTTGGTAGGTTTGATGAACTTAGATTGGGTTAGGTATTATTTAACTATGAGTCACGGGTACTTCTTGGATACTTGGCAGAATAGCTTGTTATAACTTGGTCCTAAACATACCAAGAAGGTGGAGTCGAGGCAAAAATTTTCATTTGACCTGGTATTTGGCTTTCATTACTGACGGATATACCACATTAATAAGGTCAATGTGCAAGTTTACTAAGTCATAAAAAATATTTGTGCCATAAATGTGGACAATACAAATCTTCTATTTTGGTACAAATTACAGAACTTGAAAAGATGTAAGAAGACAAAAGTTGTGTCTCTTCCATTACGCAACAAATAGAAACACACTCAAGCCTCTTCTTATCGTAAAAAATTAACTTAAAAGACAAACTGTAATATCGTATTTTAGTATGTTGATGTACAAAACATTTTCTTCAATCTTCTATGATAAAACAAGTCTAGCAAGCCTTATTACAGCATATGTTATTATTTTTTGTGATGCAATATATCCGGGTTGAGCATTTTACAGCAACTAAGGAGGTCCTATAAGTTACGGTCTCGAATACGGACTCGCTTACGGAGTCCACTGCAAAATAATCGTTTTGAGAATACCGATCAGAGACTGTAACTCCAGCTACGGGGTAAACAAAGAGATACACAGTCCCGTAAATGCTTTTGAGTATGCGGCCACAGGAGTGTAGTAGCTACTGCATCTGGACAGCATTCCCAGCTTTCGGGAGGCAACTTTAGCAATGCTGTGGATGTGTGGGTCGCGATTACGGTTATTGTGAGTAATATTTTGTGACATAATAGGAAGATGTCTTATAGTCACTCAAAAAATTATCTTACTTGGGGGTTTGGTAAATTTCAGAATGAACAATGGGGCTCCTGTTGTCTCGGTAGGGTTGTCAAAATCCTTCGTCCTTTGTGTCATATTTTCTCAACACAGTTTGGTAAAGATAATTTTTTGAGTGACTGTTTAACATAAATTTAGACACTTCCTACCCTTCCGTAAAAATAAAAATAAAATAACAGGATTTTCTCCGGGACACTCGTTATTATTTCAGATGTCTCATAACTTATTTTTTCACAGATCGGAGAAAAAATAATATGTCGTTTCCAGCACGCATGCACGCGTGTGTATGTGTGTCATTTCTGTTGTTATCATTAGCCCTTTGAGGACGATGATCTAATCCTTTGAGGAGGAAATTTAACCCTTTGAGGACGATGATTTATTCCTTTGAGGACGATGATTTAAGCCTTTGAGGACGATGATTTAACCCTTTGAGGATGATGATTTAAGCTTTTGAAGACTATGATTTAACTCTTTGAGGACGATGATTTTATTCCTTTGAGGACCCAAGAGTGGACGCCTACCATTTTTACCCCTTTGAGGACGATGATCATCCTTTGAGGATTTTTATTTATAGAAAAAAGGAATGATCCATTAATTTTTATTTATAGAAAAAAAATTGCATTTGTATGTCATATAATATCACCTTAAGTTTTCTACTGGCTTCTCACTCCAACTAATTCACCAGTAGACTATTCTTCACCAAAGAAAGCTGAACACTTTTACACATCACTACGTGGATTATCAAAAGTTCAATTTCCTGTTTATGTACCATCGTGTTGAGCACATATGTTTGTGGGGTACGTTTCATTTTCAGATAATTTAATATATGATGTTAATTTTCATATGATTATATTATACATTTCCTAAGCACCGACAACACATTATGAACCAGTCAAGTCCAGCCATGTTACCACTCACAGTGTGAGACCCATTAGTGACAAGTCAATATTAACTTCTGCTTATCACTCGTCAGCAATGACTGTAAGCCCACGAATCGTCAGCTGGGTCAGTGTCCGTTCATATTTCGTTAATAAAATGACAGATAATAGTGTCAGCCCAGCATTCGTCAGTGATAGTGTCAACCCACCACGTATGACAGATGATAGTGTCAACCCACCACGTATGACCAATATAACAAATGACACTGTCAGCCAAGCACTCGTCAGTTGGGTGACAGATGATAGTGTCAACCCAGCCCAGCACTCGTCAGTGGGTGACAGATGAGTGTCAACCCACCACGTATGAGCAATATAACAAATGACACTGTCAGTCAAGCACTCGTCAGTTGGGTGACAGATGATAGTGTCAACCCACCACGTATGAGCAATATAACAAATGACACTGTCAGTCAAGCACTCGTCAGTTGGGTGACAGATGATAGTGTCAACCCACCACGTATGAGCAATATAACAAATGACACTGTCAGTCAAGCACTCGTCAGCAACGCGAGGAGTGAGACTGGTAGATCCACCACAATACCTGTCCACCTGACTCCTCTTGTCACGAGCACAGGCCACGCCCACCACACAACCCCCAACCCTCCCTCACCTCCCCTTTCCTCGTGACCTTTATAGCCCACTCACCCCCTCCCTCCCTCCAAATAAAAGTCCACTTACTACCTATCCCTCCTCCTCTCCCCTTACTGGCCTTTATTCCCGACTGTCCGTATTAATTATCTCTGACCAACCCTTTCCCCAGAATAATCACAATGACCCAGCATTTGCCATTCTACTGACATTCATCATCCGCCACACCTCCCACTTCCCTCTTTCTGTCTCCTATTTCTCTTGTTTACTCTTTACACTCTTCGCTGTCATAAGCCTGATACATACTTCAAGTCCTTCAATTTAATCTTATAAGGTCGCCTGAGGAAGAGTAGAAGAGTTTATGCCGGGTTTTGGTTTGGATATACAGTAATTGGCGTTGACACATATTAATCTTTTACATCAATGAGCTGATTAGGTAAGATTGTTTAATGATACCTACAGTATAGTGGTCACCTGTTTGAAAACTTGATCAGTATCCAATATGTGGACAATATAGGTTACAGTAAGTTCTCTAGCATAACTCCTTTTAAAAACAATACAGTAGGTCACTGTAGCTTGATCTTTTTTAAGAAAAAATTACAACATTCTATAGTCACCGAAACTCCATAGGCATGACCATCTGTTGACATAATCACCATTCTGAAGAATAGGTCACTGTGAAATGTTTCTTTGCAAACATAGTCACAACATCCTTCAGTTAATAAATTTCATCGGTATGATTGCCTGTTGACAAATGAGATAGGTAACTTGTATTGTATTCTCATCAGAACTGCACCATGAATTTCACTTTTGATGATGATAATAATAATAATAATAATAATAATAATAATAATAATAATAATAATAATAATAATTAAAGTAATAATTAAAGTAATAATAATAATAATAATATTTTGGCCATTTAACCTCACAATTTTGGCACAACTGAACTATGTGGTTTACTGATTCCACACCGGACAGCTACCAACTTGACAAGTTTTGTTTACACCTAGTTTGTATTACAATAAATATGTGGTGCCCACTTCCTGGTTGTTTTGATTGTTAATTAATCCCTTCCGTATGATGTCTTCTTTTCTATTCTATTCTGGCTACCGCCAGACGACTTTATTAAACTGGTAACTTCCATCTCGTACAAGATATACTGTAAATTCAAACATATCCAAAATCCATTTGATCATAATGCCCCTTTAGCAAAGGAACACCTTACTTAGAACAGGAATTCATCGCCCTCTCATCCTATTTTAACTTTAGTATTTTCATCTGGCTCGCACTGGACGATTATATCAGCAAAGGAAATTCCGTTGATATCGTCAAAGCGTTATTCTGCAATGTAATCTCTCCCACCTTATATACACTTTCTTACCCCCAATTACCCCCACGATATCTACCCCGACACACCCCTCCTTCTACTCACAAGCGAATGCTTCGAATTCACAGTTCAGAGTTCTGGGTTCAACACCTCAGGGAGAGAGAGGATTGGTAACGCTAAGTGGTAACGCAGGAGTGGAGCCAACTGTACCTTATTGGCTGAAGTTCTTAAAACTCTGGAAGTCTTATTAACTGCCGGACATTAATGATAATCCACACATTCATAAGTCTCATTTGACTCTGCTAATGATTGTTTTCCATATACATTATAACATGGGCACCAGTGGGTTTAATTAAGATCACTTAATTTCGGCGACACATTATACTTAGGTTTGCTATGATACCTTAAACAACGTATTTGTGAAACTTTATCTTAACGACTTTGTCCAATTTGCTTGCTGACTGGTTAAAATTGTTTGCACGAAAAATTCGCTAAATTCTCGTGAAATGGTGTGGGTATTTTTTTTTCTCTTTACTGTTTTTGTCTTCCAGTGTATTGCTGCAGGTAATAACAGATGTCCAGCTCGTTACTACACTACCCTTCTATTAATGAACAATGTAAATGGTAGTTTCAGGGGTTCAAAAGGTGGTACGATACTGCTTAGACCAATAACATTTTTTCATCACTTCCATTACAAAAAGTTTAATAATTTTACTCACGATAATTATAATTAATATTTATTAATAATACCAGACCTACCAAGCAATAGTTATACAAAAATATGCTTTCAATTTGTTATTATAAGGCTCTCCTTGTGGGTATAGTTGCTCAGTCTATAGTTATATCTGAGTGGAGGGACTACAGAATTACTTCACAAAAAACGCTATGATTCATTCAGAAGTCAAAGGCCTGGAGATTTGAATAAAATAGATCAAGGCCCGCGAAATGAGCCTTACATTTAAATTTTTCAACAATTCATATGAGGCTTCTAGGGATAGTTTGAGGGGAAGAGCTCTATTTCCTTGCAGCTACACTCAAACCTTCAAAATTAAGGACATTATTTTTTACTGCTCTTGGAGAAACAGATATGAACCTCACAGAGCTAAAGCGAAATTTTCAAGTCAATATTTGGGAACATTCAGCAGAAAGAGCGCTAGAAATAAACTATCACAAATTTGCAAAGATAAGAAAGACAGTCTCAGAGACGATATTCGGTGAAACACGCAATATTTCAATGACGAAAACTCTTGAGAAAATGTGACTTTAAACTGAAAATTTGAAAATAATACTAATTAACCTGCAGAATGATTCTTAACGCTGTGGTCTTGGCCATTGACTAACAGATATAGACTTGTTCAGGCTTGTTCCAGATTTTTTTTTTTTTTTTTAAGAAATGCCTTGGGGTGAAGCCCATGCATAATCTAGTCCGAAAATGTGAAGGCTATTGCTGTGTACGTGAGTTTCGAAAACTTTCGACCCATCTCAAGAAACTTCTGCGACCATTAAAAATCTAATTTCATGATCTCGAGACAAGCTCAACACTCTCAGTGGTCCTCAGTATGAGTGTTGACAACGATAGACAAACAGCTGATGATGATGTTGGGTATACACTACAGGAAGCACTGAACTTTTCTCGGAGGTAAACACCATACTGTAGTCACCTCAACTTAAACAATCACCTTTTTTTTTTCTCAGGATAACGCTGGAAGAAAGCATCGTGGAAGGCTGGAACTTGTTGAATTACATTCCTCCAAAATATTTTTTGTGAGTGACGTGTTTTTTTCCAGAAAATGACCTCAAAGATGAAAAAAATACAACAATGATAAGGCTGCCCATTTGTTTTAATTGTATCACAAATTAAACCTGCTTCAGGTTAACTGTGGAGACAGACCCCTTGGAGTGCCATAAAAAAAAACCGACCCTGATAGCCAAGGTCACAATGACCAAAAATATGTGAAGTTATTTTAAATCATATATCACAGCTACTGTCGGATAAAACTTTTCAAATGTGGTATGGAGACTCTTTGTGAGACCCTCAGCGGTTCACAAAATATAAGTGCAAGCAAGCAGTGAAATGACGTCACGAGAATGGGATTTCCCGTTCCAGTGGCAGTTGCATACTTGGAACGAGGTATGACACATCTTATTGCTTTATTATACTTTTTATTCTTAAGAATAATTTGGCGAAAATAATTCAGCAATGATGAAACAATAAACCATACGTCATAAAATCTGGTTATTTGAACACATAAAGGTGTGTTGTCTTCAAATAGCTTTTGAACTTACGGTTAATCATATATGATCCAGTCATTGTTTTCCATGTATTATTCCTGGATGCTGTAAAAATTTTATTTCCTGTTGTTGAACTGGCTGTAACTTCCTCTCCCTAGCTGTGTATTAACCTTCTTGCTCTACTGATGTGCTGAAACTTGCTCCAACTGTAACTAGGTTACTCGTGTATGTTATGATGATGATGATGGAAATAGGGAAATACATGTATACGAATTGTGCATTAATGTATATTCTAAAAGTTTTAACGAAACTATCAGGATATAGGTTAGTGGGAACAAAATATCTACAATGAGGATTCACAGTCACATTGTAATACTTTTACTTACGGTAATTGAAAATGATGGTACAAAACATCAACAAAATTATTTTCTACCATATACAGTACATATGTGGTCAATTATTACTGTATTGTATACGAACTTTAATACACTCACCTGCGGCATATCTAATGAAATATGGTGCTACCACCAAAATACGTAGAGCTTCCTTTTGATTTGGGTAAAAGATTTTTTTTTCTTCGAGCCTAAAGTTTACACATTACTGTAGTCTGTAGTGTTAGCAATAGAAAGTCATTGAACCTAATGAAACTGCAGTATCCTAAAAAAATATATTTATTTTTACTTCTATCGAAAGACAAAAGGTGTTATTCATCGGAGCACGATATTATCCAGCCCTTTTTCAACAGTTAATGTCGAAAGCTTATAACAAGAGAATAACAGGCTGATATTTAAATACCACTTTGACATTCCCGCCACAGGCGGGGGAAGAAGTGGGGACCTTTACGAGGAAGCGTCTTTACCTGTCATTATGTTGGCGTGGAGGGTCAGTAGGGTCCAAACTAGTCGTTGAATGAAGACAAATTAAGTAAAAGTCCAGTTGATCGAGTCTCTGTGTTAAAATTCGAACCTGATCCGACTTACACACCCACACCTTCCCTGATGTAAACAAACACTAGCGCCGGCGTGGTTTGTGATCATCAGCGTGGCAGATGTACGATGTCATTTAATGTTGCAATATTTATTTAAGATATTCCGGAGAAACTTTAAACTACCGTCAACTGTGTCTCAATGTAACACAAAACTCATACGTATGATTTATTTTATTGAAAGAATTAAGGAACGAAATATTATGGAACAAATATTTGTCACATTCCATTAACCAGCATTTATTTGGGTCCCGGATTCGTACAGCCCGCGCAAGATCAATAGGCGTCAGGTGTACCAACCTTCCCGGGGTGGGCGTGTCTGTCCGCGATAAACAGTCCATTTTACGGTAATAGATGTCAGATTTAAGGTCTCACTTTAAATATTTTCACTTGATCACGTTTTTGTAAACATATTTCATTAATTAACTTTAATTAACTAGATTATTTTAAAAAAAGTTTCATATTTAATGTCATTGAGATGACATACTGAAAGTCGTTAATATCCCATTCAAAATTAAATGAAGAGTTGTCAAATAACTAAGTTTACATACAGTAATAAACAAAGAGGTAAATCCATGATCGTTAAATTGTGTTAAGGGGAATATGAAACTAATGAAAATTAAGCGCTCGTTAGTAGAGTTGTCGGTACTGATCCGGTGTAAAATTTAAAAAAATATAAATAAATAAATAAAAACAACTTCCTTGTCATGATGTACAGTGTTGCGGCGGAAGTGAGCTCTAACGAAGTTTCTTATATCTTGTTCTTGTTGAGAACATGTGCTGATTCTCTGTTTAACACAACAAATTATTATTGAAGTTAACCTTACAGGATTTTTCTTTTATCCTCTTCACCAAATGATCAGCTCGTTAGTCGCTTGGGCGATCGGTCACGTCTCTGTTACAGGATGGGAAGACTTAATCTGTAGATTAAGTTACAATCCTCCTTCTTTGCCAACTTTGCCATATACTGTAGGTGGTTATTAAGTTAGCTTTTTATAAATATAATATTTGAAAATAAACAAAACTAGAAATTGTGGACTGATCCATATAAACTAACGTTTCCAAATTAAATATCATGTTTGCATTAAAAGATAGACACTTGCAGTCAGGTGGCCTGAAGTCTTTGACAGTGTCACGTTCAATAATATAGTGTTCAAGTGAATGCTTTAAAGGTTTATCACAAAGTTTACATGCTGAGTGTTCCGGTATGGGTACAGCGTTACTAACTTGCCAGATGTGTCTATCTTAGCCTAATTCTAGCCACAACTATATCACATTGTCTAGTTCTGTCCTTATGCTGGCCATACCGGTACCTCTTGTCACAAAATTTTTCATATTTACTAATGCTTCAACTGCCAGGTCTCTCTGCATTTCTCAGTTCTTCGAGATCAGATTTCATGATTCTGACTTGAATGTTTTTAAGTACAGCATTGGACAGGCCAAGGTCACGGTCAACATTTTCTTTCTTACATGCCTCATTGGCCAGTCTATCAGCACGGTCATGATACCTAATTCCAACATGGGACGGAATGCACACAAATTCGATACGAGAGTTGTTCTCATTGGCAGTTATCACATTTGTTTTAATATCTAATACAACTTTAGACAAAGCACTTTGAGAGTCACAGAATATCACCCACATTCATTTTCTTTAATGTAGTCTGTGGCTAAGTAGATTCCAGCTAGTTCAGTTTGTGTTGTGCTGGCCCAATTGTTCAGCCTTTGCTTGTTTGACACTATCATCTATTTTTCTTTACATAACACAATTGCACAGCCTGTTCTACCTGTGTTTGTCTGCACAGAACCATCAGTAAAAGCATAACATTCACTTGATTTAATACTCTCTGTGTCTGTTAATAGTTTCTAGTGTGACACATCTCACCACATCGGTGTTTAACATTTGCTTACTACCAACAGGAGTGTAATTAATAGGAACTGATATATCCAGTCAAGGAGGAATGACATTAATGGGTTCGTCTGGGGTGATTGGGATATTCAGTTTCAAGAGATCTGCAACACTTATATGAAGCCACGCCCCAAAGAGAGTCTTTTGTGGAAGGTTAACGAGATAGTCGGGATTACTTAGATAGAACATCAACTCAGTTTAAGCTGTAGTTTGGGGATCATTGTTCTTCAAAACTTTTACACAAAACATGGTATTAAGTAGAGCTATCCTCTCAGATAGGGAGGGCAGCCCGAGCTCTTTCCTCATGTTTACAATTCTGGTTGATTTAGGGCATCCTAGAATGATGCCCATGGCTTCACTTTATACTACTTCAAGGCTGTTGAGTTGTTAAGGCGGAATAGTCACAAGATGGAGAGCATGATAGTCAACTACAGAACGAATGAAGTGAAGATAGAAAGTACGAGCATAGGTGATGTTAATTCCATAGCCCTTACCAATAAGGGTTCTGAGGGGTTTAATGCACTGCATTAGTTTGGCACGGAGGTTGTCGACAAAGTTTGCATCATTCACACAAATTCCAAGATATTTATAAGAGCTACATAGTGTAGTGTCTTACATGATTTATTGGGAGAATGAGAAGCCACATGCTGACTCTTACTCAGGGCGTTTATTGTTGTTGTTGTGTACCACGTGCCTAACACATTCGTGATTACATAGGCATAAACACATTCTAACTTTGGTAAGAAGTAACATAATATATAATGTATATATAATCAATAAAGGCAGCATATAAACATACACATATATTACACATAGTTCCAAGGGCCTGCTGTTCATGTTAAAGTCAAGAGGCAGAGGGTGAACAGGACTAGGATTGAGGACCCTCATCTTGTCAACAGATATTATGAGACCACATTCCACAGTCCTCTGAGCAAATACATCAAGCAAGGCTTGGAGCCTGAGCTTGGTCTGTGCCATATTGCAGATACCATTAGCACAGCATATTACAGCCTCGTTTGGCTGAACTGGAATGTCAGCAATAAGTTTGTGCATCAGTATATTAAAAAGCATAGGACTTAACACTCCTCCCTGAGGCGTGCCAAGCTCAAATGCTCTCATTCTGGTACTTTTGAATCCTCTAAGCAGAACACTGGCATACCTGTTTGACAGATAACCCTTTATCCATGTCAGGAGGTTACCTTGGATGCCAAAATTAGCTAGTTGCTCAAGTATAATGTCTCTATTAGCTACATCAAAGCTGATTTAAGGTCTATGAAGGCTGTTTGTGTCTTATCTGTTGAGTGAACAAAGCATGTCTGTTTGTTGCGCCCGGGCATGGTCCCATACAGATTAGGGGCCAGTTTGTCTTTGACTTGAAACTTGAGACGGTTGAGAACAATTCCTTCAAGGACTTTACACATACAGGATGTGAGTGAAATGAGCCTGAAGTTTGGAGTGTTAGCTTTAGGGATTGGTACTACGTTTCCTTGAGTCCATGTCTTAGGCAGAATACCCTGTGTGAGGCTCATTTGATACAGGTCAAGCAGTGGATGGTTAGGGATCTCATTTAACAATCTCAGGGTGTTATAGGTTATGCCATCCTCACCAGGGGAGGATGATTCACCTTTTATTAGTGCTTTTGTTATTGGTGCGTTATAGGAAGCTGGTCGGTAAGGTCTGGTGAGGAACAGGCTATTTCAATATTGAAACCCCTGTTAATGTGTGTGGCTTTAAGATACCTGTATTGCTGTATGTCAGGAGGCAGGGAAGTGATTTGTGACATACTGCACCGTTGGTCTAATAGAATGTCAGCATATTCTGCAGAGCTGTGATGAAGTTGGACTGGGGTGGGTGACTTGGTAATGGCTCTAATTTTATTCCACACTTCTGCTAGAGTGGTTGTTCTATTAATCCCCTGTAAGAATTGTTCCCAATAGGTGTTTCTCACCTGACCTTTGAGTTCACGAAATGCTCTGTTAGCTTTGAGGAATGCTAAGAGGTTATCACTAGGTTTCTTTTGCTTATAAGTGTTGGCAAGCTGTTCTACCTTCTCTCCTTCTTTGATGAGGATGGGGTCATGTGTCCACAGAGGTGGTTTAGTGCTGCCCTCCTTCCTCCTTAACTTAACCCAGGTGGTATAATATGTGGTAATGGCATTTACAAGATCACAGCAAAATTCATCCACTGACCTAGGTGTATATCCAGCATACCATCTGTGGATGTAGGCCTTGAGGTGGAATTTAAGATTATCTGGGATGTTAATTCTGAGCTTAGGATGGGGTTCACACTTGACATCAGCACCAGTGTATTCAGTAAGTATTGCATAGTGATCACTGACTAGGTGGTCTGAGATGACCTTAGCCTTGACATTACTGTCTACTAGGTTATACCCAATCACATAATCAAGTCTGCCCCCCATCAGATGTGTCACTTTGTCTGTGTCGTACACAGTCATATTATGATTATTATTGATGTAATTCACGAACACCCTCCCATTAGAGTTACACTGAACATCACCGAGGACAGTGTGACGAGAGTTAGTCACCCATACACAGCATAGCATTGTTACCTGATGGCTTTGGTAACACGTCTGCTCGCAGCTCATTACACCGAACATAGATGTTATACAGTACAGCGAAAATTGACTGTTTGCTGTCTTTACTGTAAATTGTTGAAAGTGAATACTTTAATCATAGTCGGTTTTGATCCATTTACAGACCAGACCATTCTTTACATAAGTGAGCAGGCCACTTCCTGCTACACTATTGTATGCTGTAAACCCATCTATAAGCACCTCAAGGGGCACTACTCAGTCGAGTGTCCTTACTTGGAGCTGGCGGACGCTCGCCCTACAAGGGGTCACAGCTCAAGATTGAAGAAGCCGCAAGTCCAGAAAACTGTTGAGGGCAAAATTTTTTGGAATGAGAGTTGTGAACTCTTGGAACAATCTACCAGAGAGTGTTGTGACGGCACCGTGAGCTCTTTCAAGACAAGACTTGACCAACACTGGAGCGGGTTCAGGTACATTCAGGAGCCGGTGCATGCCCAGTACTTGCCAACAGTGCGTGACAGAGACGTGACCGATCGCCCAAGCGGCTAACGAGCCGATCAGTGCTGAAGAGGATAAAAGTAAAAAAGTAAGTCATCGGCAAACATTTGTATGGAGGAGTGTACAACGTCAGGAATGTCATTTATAAAACAAACAAACAACAGTCTGTAATGTAATTTATTTCAAGTGTCATCATGAAAATTAATTTCAAAATTATTAAAATTTCCATTTGGGTTATGTATAGCAACGTCCAAAAGAAAAAATAATCTAGCGGTTTGGGCCTCAATCTAGCGGTTTTGGCCTCAATCTAGCGGTTTTGGCCTCAATCTAGCGGTTTTGGCCTCAATCTAGCGGTTTTGGCCTCAATCTAGCGGTTTGGGCCTCAATCTAGCGGTTTGGTCCTCAATCTAGCGGTTTGGTCCTCAATCTAGCGGTTTGGGCCTCAATCTAGCGGTTTGGTCCTCAATCTAGCGGTTTGGGCCTCAATCTAGCGGTTTGGTCCTCAATCTAGCGGTTTGGGCCTCAATCTAGCGGTTTTGGGGAACTTAGTCTTCCATTTGGCAGTTGGCAACACTGACCCAAACATCTGAGGCGACTGTGTTGTTGTGCCACAGCTCTACACCTGGTGGGTACTGCAGTAGACTTGTGGCTCGTTTTCTTCATCTCAACAGCAGCAGAGGTTCGTAGTAAAGGTATATTAGCATAAATTTAGAATTAATGACCATCTTAGCCTCTACAGCTTGTGGTTAGCATGGAAAGTTTTGCTGTAGATTTCCTTTAAAATCTGTAGTATCATAAAACTGAACTATACAATAATGTGTAAATATTGTGCAACAAGTAAGTATTTCATGTTGTGTAAATGGGAAATTAAGGGTGGTGCCTCCAGTTTTAGATGGTCATCAGAAAACTATCTTCCTTGTTAACGTGTCAGTTACAGGATCAGGCCCCCAGGGTGGAGCCTTGGGGTGTGACGTGGGGGTCGTTTTACCTCAATGTTACGAGATCATTAGGGAATAGGTAGAGTTTAGGTAAAGGTGTAGATAATGGCTACCACCAGAATTTGTTTATTGATTTTCTTTATTTTTGCTGTGCTTATTGTTTAAGTATATTAAAAGAAACGTTATTTTTGCATTTGTGCATACAACGATCCTACCCCAAATCTATTCTCATATTGGAAAAAGATGTCTAATTATAAGATAATTTTCTTCTATTACATTGCCGTCTTAAACGTGTAGTAACGGAGATAGCGTATCCAAAATCTTTCTCTATTTTCTTCCATTAATCTTCCACCATTATCGCCTACCTCACCTCCCACACTGCGTGTCTCCTTCATAAATCGTCACTCGCATGCGTTCCTGTACACGTGGCCAATCAAAAGCGTTTTTTTCTCCACCAATTAAAATGATTTGTGGTTTAATTCGCAGTATTTTTGACCCAATCTGATTCTATTTTAATTTTGGTTCTCTCATGCTTCGAAATTAAAATTCATTTCTGACCCTGGAAGTCTGCGATGGGTGTCGCTTCAATTGTATGGAGTTGATTGTGCGTTTTTGGAAAAAAAAAACAAGCTGTATAATTTTTTAGAGCTAATGTTCTCCTGACCTCAGTAAAGTGTCCTAAGTGCAAGCTGCCCACCTATACCCCCTGTTAAGCGAGAATCAGCGTCAGCAACCTGTACTAATCTCAGAATCCAACGACGAACCAGAACCAGGCCAATAAGGTTTATGTTTTTCTAGTGTTTCTTTTTGTGTATTTTGTATTGGCTTTGCCATAATTTTTGTCGGAAAATGCCCCACCAAAACCCCCCGATAACTAAGAAACGGGCAATTTCCGACTGAAATGAAGGTCAAAACATACAAAAATACACTAGAAAAGCATAGTTTTGACATTCCAACAGAGTTGTGTGCACTAATGCAAATTTACCAAAGAAACGACAACTTTCTAGTGTGATTTTAAGTATTTTTTGGTAATTTTGCATTTGTTATTGATTCGGAAATGACTGCCAAATGAATGGGAAGGTTTTATCAGTAGGTATGCTTCTTTATTCTTCATACTAGTGCCTTACAGAGATTTTCTTCACGTCTCTTTCATTTCACATACATAAACATCATAACTACCAGGATGTGTAATTTCCAAGCCACCCAGGAGGTAGACACGTTGGCTCGTTTTTTTTATAGTGGTATCTCCAGGAAGCCTAGTCCACTCTAATATGTTCATTGTTTCATTTCCAATAATGTTCATCAATTTGCTCTTACACAATGATAAGTGTGTTTTTTTGCTTGACCACAGACATCAGGTACAGTACCATAAACAGTGTATTCACTGTCTAGTGCCCTCTTGGTCCATATTCCAAGTCCTGAGCTAGGCTTATGAAGTCTTAACTTAGAGCAGAATGAACTGTACTCTGTATAGTATATTGCAGTACTGTACTGTACAACAAAAATGTTGCTATCATAATGGTTCACGTAATGATAACACTTACCACTACTGTTTTTTGGAAGTAAGAGAAAACTACTGTAATACAGCTCCTCCCCGACTTACGACAGGGTTAGGGACCCAAATCTAGGTCGTAAGTCGGAATGGTCGTAGTCGGAAATGCAAAAAATACATATAAAATCTAAAATGAAATACAGTACAGTAAAAGTAATCAATAATGAAGAATGGATACAGTGTGACGTGCACTTACCTTTAATGTTGTCGGCTGAATGCAAACGGGGCCCCCATAATTTTCTATTTACGGGATACATGGAGACTATATTAATGGGATGAAGCAGAGGAGGAGACAGGGCTGGGTGGGTCACCAATGTCGCTTTCTTCAGACAGGTTTATGTACAGTGGAAACTTGCTGGTTGAAGGTATTGGATCATCTTTAGGGAGTGAAGAGGCAGCACTGGTGGGGTGTGAGGAGACGGCAATGGGGGACTTCTAAATATAGATGTCCAATTTAGACTGCACAGTTTGCCTTTTATTTTCATTATAAATTTCCCTGTAGCAAGCAAGTGCATCTTGGACCATTCTGTCAACTTTAGCAGTAGCTGCATTTTTACTGCCTAAAGCATTCAGTGATATAATTTTCAATGTCTCCATATAAAACTATAATATCGTTTTTCCTGTTTTCTTTTACAGATGTTTATTAAACCATTTCGGATCAAGTCGCAAACGCAGTTAAAGGGGTCAGAAAGGTAAGAATTTTCTTTTGGTAGTATAATGTTATGCTTATTGTTTAATCATTATATATTTTGTACAAAAGATATGAGAACCTCTCATAAAGCTATTTTATGGCCTTTTTTTTAGGTGACTCATGTAAGGCACTCACTAAGCCAGTGATTCTTACTTTTTTTTTGTCGTGATTCAAAACTAGATCGGTCAGGCATGCTCATGACCCATAGTATAAAATAAGCAGATCTATATAACTCAATGTCTTGAAAAGTGCCAGTTATGTGATTGGCTGCCTGTCCAAGCGCCTCAAGGAGTATGCTGACAAGCAGAACATCGCCAACAAGTTTCTCTTGTTCCACAACAATGTGCCTTTACACATGCCTATGATGGGTGAGTGAACAGGCAACATTATTGTCATGTTCCTGCCCCCTAACACCACCTCACTCATCCAGCCGACGGATTAGGGCGTCATCGTAACCTTCAAAGCCTACTACCTGAGGCGGTTGATAATGCAGTTGTTTAAGGCAACAGATGGAGAGGGAAAGCCGACCATCAAAGAATTCTGGCGCAATTACAACATCGAGCACGTCATGCAAAACATCGGAAGTCATGGAAGGAGGTCTCGGCTCTTCAGGTCTTAGCTAGTGTCTTATCGTCCCATCCCTTGGCTACAATACTGTACATATATACGAGGTCTGATCGAAAAGTATCCGACTTTTAGCAGGTGAATAAAAAAAAGCTTACTTACTGAGTTCAGACTTTAATCCCCTTCAAAGTAGGCCCCTTGGGACTCAACACACTTAGCCCAGCGGTCCTTCCATTGCTGGAAACATGGAGATGACTACTGGTCCCATTGACTGTTCAACACATCCTGGTGGAGTGCCCCAGTCTTAGAGATCTTCGTCATAAGCACGTCTCCTAGTGCTGGAGGGGGAGATGGGCCTTACTGTCTTTTTTGGGTGCTGGGGGATGTAGTGGGTACCCTGGGAGGAGACGTTGTTGTCTTCGTGGAGGAAGCCAGCCTTCTATACAAGCTTTGAGATTTATCTATTAATGTTTAAATGTTTTTATGAAAGTTTTATGCTTTTTGTTTTCTTTTATTTTACCTTATGTTATTTGGTTTTATTCATCTAAGCTTTTGGTTTAATTCGCAGGCATATGACCTAAGCTGTTGCGTTGTCAGGGATATAATTACCACAATCTGTTAATCAAATAATCAGAAACACTTAATGAAATACTTTTTAAAGTATCCAGTGTAAGTTTTAACTTTATGGGGCTGTACCAGTACCACAACCTGCAAACTTTGAAGTTCAGGGGTCAGATTAACACATAATACTCAATCATGTAGATAACTTGCACTGTACAGAATGTAGTACAGTATGTATCAAGATAGTCAGTATGTGTTATGATTACCAGTAATGTCTATAGATAATAACTGCAAACATAAACTAATAACATCAATACTATAAGAGTTTACAGTGATATTCAAACACCAGATTAGTACAGTACAAGTACAGTACTGTAAATGTGAATTAATACTAACAGTGTATGTTCCTGGCACTAATATTTAAAGACACTCCACTGTGTTAATCCGGTCCTCTTTCTGTGACCTTAACAAATCAATGGCTATGCTTACTGCCATCAACAACAAAGGAAGATGACATAGAAACTTGTGAGTGACCTACATTTTACACTGGATGTTTGAGTTGCCCAAATATGATCAGTAATGTCATATTTTTTTTTACCAAAGCCATTTAAATTAAATACAGTACTGTACTGCATTACACTGTACTACTGTACTTGAAAGTGTGTTTCCCTATCTTCTTTTCCAGGAAAAAGTTGCGAGCTGAATTGTTTCAGGCATATCCATCTTTAACATCAAATGATTTGTCCAAGCTGATGCCTAACAAAGAGGATGTTACACTTGTGCGCATGTATTGCTACAAAGGAGAATCCGTCAATGTTTACCAGGTAATTATTTCCCATTGTTTGTAAACCTTACTGAGTGAATATTAATTGTAGATTGAATAGAGCAAAGTAATTCAGGTTTGTCACTATTTCCCCTTCCACAAACTTATCCTCCTTTTTCCAGTATCTTATGAGCCTTAACGAACACAACACCCGAATAAAGAGGTTGCTCATATTCAATTTTGCCTCCCTTATTCTGGAAGTGGTATGGAAGTACAGTACATCCTGTAATACAGTAGAACGTTGATATAAAACGAGATACGTTCCAAGTGAGGTTGCTTTAAACCGAATTCGCACTAAATCGAAGTGTTGTTTCAATGGAATAATTTAGTTTGGTACTTGAGAGAAACACAAAGTACTAAAAAGATTGACAGTCTACCCCAGTGATTTTCAACCTTTTTCATCTCACGGCACAGTGAGCCAGGCACTAAAATGGTCGAGGCACACCATCAGTATTTAAGGAAAGATTTGATCATTTAAAAGAAAATGAATGATAAGAATGTTTCATAATTTAAAAAACTAATAATTTGTTAAATTTATTGCCAAAAGTATATTGTTGATCATGGTTTTCAAAATAATTTGAAAGTTTTTTGCATATTTGTTATTACTACACATTGAAACAAGATGTCATTGAAAAAGATGCCATTCATTAAAAAATAATATGAAACTTTTAGATCTAGATTCTATTCAAATACAAACATGAGTAAGAATAAAAGGCCTTTGCTTACATAAAAATATCAGTGGGAAGCCTGTGCTTGGTGTTGTCTCAGGATGTTCCTTGTCCGAGGTTGAATGGTTGACAGGCATACCCTCAAGTCCTCCTCTAGTGTTTGAAACTGCGACCTGCTCTTGCTTTTCATATAGCAGAGAAGCCAGCTTCTCACAGGTACGATGTTGAGAAAGGAAGAAGTGCTTCAATTGCCTTCTTTATAATGATGGGGTATTCCTCTTGAAGGGACATCCAGAATAAAGTCATACCTGTTGATAAGTGATTCAGTTTCGGTCCTCTGTCGTTTCTGATTTCCGTCAGCTCATCCTCTTCGGCAACAGTTAAACCTGCTGACTGGCACGCGGCACGCCTACGGATGCTTCGCGGCACATTGGTTGAAAATAGCTGGTCTACCCAGATGCACCTCAGTCCATCTCCAAGAATAAACAAAACATTGTTTTTTGTAGAATTATGTTAAAACAATCACTCATAAATCAACACAGCTAAAATTAAAGGATGCAAAATGGTCTGTTTACTGGCTGGGAAGATGGGGGGGGGGGAAGCTGAGGTGATATGTTTGACAGTTGATGCCAAGGTCTAGTGCTTGTTTATTTATCTGTCAAGAGTGACTAAGTTTTTCTCTTATAAAATGTCACTGAACTGACATGAGAGAATATAATTAACATTGCTGGAATTCTTATAAGATAGTGATTAATCTCAATATAAACATGCTATAGCTCGCATTAGACATACAAATTTTAGTTCTAATTTAAGAATTTTAGTACAAAAAGCAAATTTTTTTATCTCGTACAAAATATTTGACGTTTATATTCAAATTATTCGCTGTCTTGCAAGGATTCCAGCAATACAAATTATATTCTCCTAACTTTTGTCTGTGACATTATATAAGATAAAAACTTTAAGCCTAAAACACCAAACCCTGGCTGGGGAAGGAGGGGGGGCGGGGCGGGGAGGGAAGGGAGGGAGGGAAGTGACAGTGACATGTTTGACAGTTAGTCTAGTGAAGTATTTATTTGTTTATTTATGTCCTTTAGCTTAAGTTTGTTTTTTGCCTATAAACTATCACAGAAGTGACCGGGGAGAATAGAATTTACATTGCTGGAATTCTTATAAGATAGTGATTAATTTGAATTTAATCATGCTATAGTTTGCACTAGACAAAAATTTTAGTAATCATTTAGTACATTATTTTGAGTACATGTACAGTACAGCTTTGCCCTTAGGATAGTGTAGCGTGCCCAGAGAAACATTAGGCGCCAAATTTTAAATATGATGCACCAGATTGACTCGCGCAAAATAGGAAAGATTAGCTTTAAATTAAAACATTGTCCTTAATTGTGGGTTTCGCTTTAAATCAATAATCTTATATTGAATCGCTTTAAATCGACGTTCTACTGTACCAAACCTGGAGTTCCTGGATCTGAGTGCTGTCCGGTTCAGTCGGTCCAAATATCTCCAATTACTTCACACACAACACGGTGGCTATCTTGTACCCCACGTCGGCGTGTGTATACCAGGCCTGGAGTTCCTGGTTCTCAGTGCTGTCCGGTTCAGTCGGTGGCTCATGCTGCACTGCCGTGACCACCACCACACGAATATGGCTCGGTTGCCATCGAATCCTAATATAATTCATTAAAAGTTTTACACCTTATACCCTATAAAACATAATATGGCTATTACATAATATTTTAACAACCAAAACTAAATAACACGGATATAAAGAAACATCGTAAATCAAAACATTAGAAAACTTATATCAGCATTCAGGCCGTGAACCACCCTCATGACATTGGTCATTCTCGGGTATCACCTAATTAGCCAATCATAGACAGCGGTGTGGGCCGACATGTGACCAAGTACCAAACTAAATTATTCCATTGAAACAACACTTCGATTTAGTCACGTCACTGATGCCTCTTCACTCATGTACTGTAGTTGCATATTCATTTAACCCAGTTGAGGTATACTGTACATTGGAATATGAAAATCAGTGTCATGGGTCAGATCAATTTCTTAAGTCTATTGCTTACAATCTAATCAGTGTTCGAGCTTGCAAAGCAATAATCAAATTTACGTCAAGCACGCAATCTGGCAATATCGTCTCGTACAATGTCATCAAAAAAGGAACAAGGGAATGGGGAGTCCTCACCGTAAGATTGCAGGGAAATAAGGAAGTGACATTTCTTTCAGAAGATTGATGACTTTCCAAAATACAAAAATGACAATAATTTTAATACAATTATCAGATTCTCTGATGATTGGGAATTAAAATGAGCTGACTTCAGTGGCAACTAAGTCCTCTTTCCAGGACAGGAAACATGATTCTTGTCTCTATTGCAGATTCTAACACAAGGACTTACATGAAAATTTTACTAAAAGTAACTGCAGTTGAAGCTTTCAGCATCACTCAAAATGGATCTTGAATGTTTCATCTGTAAGCAGATACATCTATCTTAATGTAACACATACACATTAATTTGCAATTTCAAATCTACAAAATCAACATGAGATATTAGAGTCTGAAGTACACGACAGAAAACGGAGGTCTCAGATGTACTGAAGCAGTGAGAAAACGGATGTCTTAGTAGGGGGACTCATGAATAAGTTAGGGCTACATGTTTTATGGGCTATTGAGTGCAATATGAACCATTTGATTTTATGTTAACATGTATGATTGTGGTCAGTACAATGGGTTACCACAGGGGTTGTAGGAACACATTTCTGCAACTGTCTTATTTCTTTTGTTCTTATTATTTGAATTAGATAAACATTTTCTTTAACTAATGATAAAACATTCGGCTTGTGTTAAGGGTATTTATGGCTATTCGTGGGGTCATGATTAGTGCACATGCTGAATTTCAATCTTGTGGGCCACTGAATATGATGTCCCCCTTCACTGGCCTAGGTGGACCGTCACTGCTCTAGGTGATGTCATAAATCACTTGTCTCATCCCACTGGTCATAGAATAGCATTTCATATTTCATTCATTATTTAATGTTTGTTTTGTGAGATATTGCTGAATGATTTTTACCTATTATTCTGACCCACATATTAAACAATTTGGTAGCAACATTATAAAAGAGTTAGAATGCCATAATTCTGCCAGTTTTGAGTTGCCTTTGAGCTGTGAGTACAGTGCCATTTCTTGTACCGGGTCATAGTTATATCCTATATAAACTTAAAAGCATATAATTTTCATATTATGAAGTGATACTTTATACTAGAATATACTTTGCTCATCCATTTCATTAAAAATTACCTCCAGGTACAAAAGGACCCTTTGTTCTTCATGGTTGAGAAGGAAAAAGAAATCTACCCCACAGTATATTTACTATGGAAATGTCCAGATCTTATGCATACTTTCACAACGCACGCGCATGTCATTGCCATCTTAGCGGGTGGAGCAGATCTCATGTTGCCTGGAATTATTACGAAAGGAGAGGTAAGTTTAATTAGATATAAAGTGGTTTATTTGGTGCTGGGTTGATATAACAGTACAGTATCATGAAATAATAAACTTTCCTCCCCCAAAAGTATCCCACACTCAACCCCAGATGAGTCATTGAGTCATATTAAAATCTTTGTTTACAAGTATTAACAGTTGGTCACTCTCCCTCAATATGTTAACAGTACTCTCCATCTCTCATGCTCAACTCAATATCTGTATTCATCAATACTTAATACAATAATTAATTTTGTAGTGTATTTATTAACAATTAATAAGTAATATTGTAGTGTATTATGCATCTGCATATTCCCAGGCTTATTCATTAATCAGTTGTCTAAGAGCACAAGTAGCCAAATTTAGCCATCTTGTATCACTCAAAAGTAATAAATATTGTAATGTTGTTAGGAAGGTATCTCTATATCAAATACAGCTCCTCCCCAACTTATGACCTACTCGATTTAAGACCAACCGCACTTACGACCCCTCAGTTGTACCAAAATTTGGTCAAATTACATATTTTCGAGTCCCAAAGTCAGTACACAGACAAAATTTTCGTTTGTAATTTACTTTAAAATGGCTGGCAAGCTTAAAAGTGAGAGCTTTGTGGTGCTAAGAAGAAAAAGAGACACCCATTTTAGATTTTCTATGTATTATTTAAGCATTTTCGACATACGACCATTTCGACTTACGACCTCGATTTGGGTCCCTAACCCCGTTGTAAGTCGGGGAGGAGAGCTGTACTATACAGTATGTTATAGTGTGATCATATGTGAATACTACAATAGTGAATCAATAAACATCGTGAATGCAGCAGTGCCTGAACCCCCCGCCACCATCCCAGCCTGTTTACATATGCAGTGTTCTCGAACTCAGTAGCTCTCATGAGGCCTCCAGTTCTTTTTATATATTTTTTTATTTTAATTTTACCTTTTTCTTGAAATAAGTATTCTACATAATTTTGCCTATTTTTTAAAAGCCTCAAATAACCATGTTAAAAGACAATGTGTATTCTAAATAAAAAGTTACAGGTTTCTACATTCTAGCTCACCCTTTGAAACGAAAACAGTCGTGCTGTCTAGTTATAAGGGCTAAATCCGTATTGATGAATATGTTTCACTTAAAACTATTGTAAAAAAGGCAGACATAGGCTATCAAGATTCCAGTGCAGTCCATGTACAGTGTACTGCAAGTTATCACATAATATTTACTAAGCTGGGAGTTTTTCAAATAATTCACAATTACACTTTATCATTAACAATAACCGCAAAGAAGTGACACCAAGTTGGGTCCTGTTGGCTGTGAAATAATTTCCAGCAATGCTGAAAACTCGCTCGGATGGAGCAGATGTTGCAGTACACCCCATCAGCTCCCTTGCCAGGTTCTTCAGTGGGTGCAAAGTTGGGGACACTTCTTTCCAGTAGAGTATTGGATTACTTGAAAATGGGATAGTTCCTCCTTCCACATATTGTTTCAACAACAGACTCACTGTACTTCTCTTTGATGCTCGTTGATTTTGTGGTCTGCCCCAATAGTCTGATTTATCAAGGTTCTACTGTACATAGAAATATGTAATATATTGTAGATAGGGAGGATTATAACATGGGGTTAAATGGGATACGTTCCCAGCTAGTCCCCAAACACACCTGTATCACCAACAAAACAATTCCTATAGTACTACCATTAGTACAAAACAATTGAACAATACTCACCACATCCTGAAGAATAAGCCTGGTCATCATCCCAAGTTCCCTTCGAGGCTAAGGGAACTCTTGTAGTTGGGGTGGAGACGTCACTCTGACTCTCACACAGTCTCTGGGGAGTCTCCTGCCGTTTCACAATGTGAAACTTCACCACAGAGACACGGTTGTCTTGGGTGCCTTGGCCTTCCTAGACCTTTTCAAAGATACACTGCTCACTTCACAGTCACAAAGACAGAGCAAATGATGATAACATAAAAACAATGATCGTGGCCGACACTACTCACATTTTCAAAACAACCTTACAATCACAAAAAAAACAGAAAATATCTCTTCACAGTCACCATAGCACAGTTCACAGTTCACTATATAAAAAAAATACCAATAAGTACAATACAGTATACGATGCCGGCCGATAATCGTGGAGCAATGCGATAACGGGGTTATGATCGACAAAGAACTAAACAAAGGGCTGTAGTGCGCGGGTTAGCCGTGTGGCGGCACGTGGGGAGGGCTGACAAGTGAAGGGAGAGATGTGTGGTGCATAGGGTTAAATATTGTTTCCTTATAAAATGTCACTGACGTGATGCAGAAAAATATAATTTGCATCACTGTAATCCTTGCAGGACAGCGATTAATTTGAGTATATACAGACCATAGTTTGCACAAGATATAAAACGAAATTCTAACCAATGGATATCGATGGCTATTAGATGGATATTGTTAAAACAGTTTTTTTTTTATTGTACAGTACAGTACATAGCGAGATGGTCTTAATTCATGACCATCGTTAAAACTAAATATCACTGAATGAGACATTGTTTATCGAGGTCTACCTGTACTAAAAAAAATTAGGTTTTGGAGATATACAGAATGATGATCTGTGTAAGGAAGCCCCAGGGTTTATCAGTATTAATGATAGGAAGATATCTGGTTGCAAAATTTAAGTTCTCATTTAAATCTTAAAAACCGCGTATCCTAATTTTATTATCGCTTAACTCGGGCTATTTTTTCTTATTCTGTACAGATGAATCCACATTCATATGGCAAGTTTGAGAAAGGCTTCCCTGTTGCTGTCAACACTACAGAAAACAAGGTTCCTGTTGCCATTGGCATCACTGCACATAGCTCTATGGATATGTTCATGTCTGGAAGACATGGAAAAGGTGTCAGCATCCTCCATGTTTATGGAGATCAGTTGTGGGAAATGGGTACCAGAAGTCCACCACCTAAATTTGGGCCTCCTGACATAATGCTGAGTGGTGAAGATTCTTTAGGTTAGTCTGAATTCTTTGCCTTGTATCACATTTAAGTTTACCTGTGATATTATCACATTTGAGGTTACCTGTGATGTTATCGCATTTAAAGTTACCTGTGATGTTATCACATTTAAAGTTACCTGTGATGTTATCACATTAAAGTTACCTGTGATGTTATCACATTTAAGGTTACCTGAGATGTTATCACATTTAAGGTTACCTGAGATGTTATCACATTTAAAGTTACCTGTGATGTTATCACATTTAATGTTAACCCTCTCTCTCAAGATGCAAAAATGTGAAACAAAACTTTTATGTGGGAGAAATGTTTTTTTAGACATTATTTTTTATAGTTCACTAAAAATTGTATTTCTACTTTATATCACTCATAATATGTACACACACACTCACAGCTATCCTTATCCTGAGGGTTTGATCCCAGGGCACCATCTGGTCCCCTCACAACCCCCAACAGCAATCTTTCTGTTGTTGTTGCCCAACTTCAAGTGGTTAATAAACTCATCTTTCTATACCAGGGGAACAATACACTTTTCTTATCTGGCATGCTCCTGCACACCATATTTTTCTGTGTATATGCCACTTATTTTCCAAAGATGGATGCTATTGGAACCCTTTATTTTATATTGAAATTGTGGTCTAAATTTGAGACTGGCAATGTCCAGGTATTCTTTGTAGAGTTTTTAATATATCAGGTTTACCATAATGTTATGGTTATGTTAATTACTAAGCATCCAAAACCAGATAAGTTGCTGATATAATTTCTAAAGGTAAGAATGATCATTTGTAAGTTATTGTACTGTAGTATATGTCTAATGAAAGTTATAAGAACATTCATTAAATTTGTCAAGTGAACTTTAATCTGTAACTGTACAGGGTATTACAATTTCAGAAAAGGAAGATAATATTGAAGAAGTTGTAGACTTTAGTGAAACACATGAAGGTGAAATAATAGATGAGATTTCAAGAGATCAAGTAACAAATGCTCTTCAAGAATTGGACTTAGATGATCAGACACCTGACAGCCTCAGCAGCCTTAGTCCAGAAGCCAGCCCACCACAAGAGGAAACAACCCAACCAACTGGTAGGTGCGGACACCTTTTTATTTATTTTTATTATACTGTAAATTGTACAGTTAAATGCAGTTTAAATTGCACTGATCAACATATGATAGAACAGACATGATGATGCACTGGAAATATTGATACTGTTTAGGGTAGGTAAGGAAATGATTAAGTCTCATCAAGTGAAGGAATATAATTTTGGAGATTAAGAAGGAAGTCAAGAGTTTATATAGTACTTTCTGTCTTAATGCATGACAGTGAAACTTAGATTTAGAATGGAAAAGAATCGTCTACATTTCAAGCTTCAGAGATGAGTTACTTTAGGATTATATCTTAGGTTATCAGAATGGAAAGAAGAAAAATAGTGAACAGTATGTGATAGCTGTAAATAAGGGATTGCTGTGACACTGATGATGATGTATAATTTTATGGTTGTATCAAGGCTTGAACAAATTAACTTCAAGAACTGGAATAATTATCAATAAGTAATCAACAATTTGCTGCTCAAAACATACATATTTACATAACTTTTTAGAAAATCCTGTAATAATTATCTATAAGTAGTCAGCAATTTGCTGCTCAAAACACACTAAGTCTACATTCAGTTCAGAAAATAGCATAGCCCAGTGGATTGCTTAACTTTTCATTATAAAATTCTTTTACTCTCCAAGTAAACAGATTCAATAATAATCTTGGACAATTGTGATGAAAGATTGACCAAATTTTACTCTTAATCCTAAAAAGTAAGTTTATTTATCCAATATTAATTATCATAATACAATGCACAGTATATTTTGAGGTAGTAGGCAGCTACCAAACGGAGGTACTACTGTCTGGGAAGATATTGGAAGCATAAAGTGTTGTCTAATTGTAGACCCTACTGCCATATGGCATCACGAAAATTGTGTCCAAGTCCCAGGTTGCTGATCTGACTTTCTGCTTCATTTACACACAATTGCAGGGTCTCAATTGTTTCTCTTACTTGATTACACAACATACATACAGTGGTCCCTCGGTTAACGAGCACAATCCGTTCTAGAAGGTTGCTCGTTAACCGAAAAACTCGTTAACCGAAACCATTGTTTCATTGTGTTTTTGGGTAATTGGTTCCAACTCACCGAAAATTGCCTAAATTCAACAAAAAAGGTAGAAAAGTACACTTACTTTGAGGTTTGTATGTAGAAGGCTCCTGGATGATGATGATGGGAATTAGATTGGGGGTGGAGGAGAAGGGAGAAGAGAAGGCATTGGGGTGGAAGAGAATTCACCCCTTGGCGCCATTTCACCCATAAAATTTTAGTACTCTTGGTGTAATTCACCATTATTTTCTTTAAATCAACACTGCATTGCATTATATATTGTCAATATGTAAAATGAATTTCAAAATGGCCAATAATTTGCTTGCAAACACAGAAAAAAGCATTTAGTTGAAGAGAGTCAAGCAAGATGTTACCTCCACTGAAAAGACAGAGACTCTGACGCCTGTTTGGTGTGTTGACTGGCTGGATGGCGCGCATAAACTAGTTTCCTTACCTTCAATTATGTTCAAGAATTGTTAAAATTGCTAAAAAATTTAATATTAAACTTTTAAAATTATTGAATAGTATAAACTGCTTGATATTTACTAAAATGGTAAGGAATATAAGCCCTAGAACCGATTACTGTATTGGCGGACTAATACTACAGCTGGTGGACCGCCAAATGCAAGCAAAAACATGTTGAGGTCGGCTCGTAAGAAACTCGTTAATCGAGGGATTGCTCGTTAACTGAAGTTAAGAATCTTATGGAAGGTAACTCGTTAACCGAAATCTCGTTAACCGAGGCGCTCGTTAACCGAGGGACCACTGTATAGCATTTCCCACCATTGATTTTTTTTGCATTTTTGTATTTCTTTTGTAGTTCTATATTATTATTATTATTATTATTATTATTATTATTATTATTATTATTATTATTATTATTACAGTGTTTTTATTTTATTTTATTTTTTCTACAAATTTTATTTACTATGAATAATTATTACATTTTTGCCCCCCAGGCCCCGATGTGGGTCAGTGACCTGTGCCCGGGTGGACTAATCCCTGTAAAAAAAAAAAAAAAAAACCCTATCCAGTGTAGCAGTAGTACAGGCTTTTCTGCTAGAGTAATCTTTTCATTGTGTTATCTTTCTTTGAAAAAAATATTTTAAAAAATTCATAGGCAATTTGGCGCCCCCCTTACCTTGGCACCCAGGGCAGCTGCCCCATCTGCCACCCATTAGGTACGCCGATGGTTTGATGTTCGCACTTCTTGCTGCTTTCTTATTTATTGTAGAAGCAGCTATACAGTCAGTTCTGCTATAACGCGATAGTTGTGTTCTTGTGAAACATCGTGTTATAGAAATTCGCGTAATAGAAATAACAGGGCTTATGGAGAAAATAGGGTTAGGTGCAGATTACTACTCAAAATAAAAAAAAATTTAGTAGTTAGCCTAACACAAAGGCTAGCACAGTCTAAATAAATGTTACATTCATATCTATAATGAAATCATGCAGTAAATGTAACACTTTACCGTGAAGAAATATGAATATAACTTGATGGGGGAGAAAGGTGATTTTGAGGTTGATAACATCGAGCTTCTCTTCAAGTGTTATAGCCTTTCTTTTACGATCATCACTGGGAATGCGATCAGCAGAACGCTTCTTGGAGATATTCTTCTTTACCATATTCACAGTTAATACCACAAAATTGGAGAAATAGTAAGCAAAAATCGCATTACAGCAAACAAGCGTTTGCGTTATACAAATATCGTTCCTCTATTCATAAATCGCGTTAGAGCCAATTCGCGTTGTCAAAACACGCGTTATAGCAGAACTCACTGTATATGCAGATATAATCTGAGAGGATAAATTATGAATTCTCTCCTGGGATTTGTTGTGAATAACACTTTGATGTGTGTTTATTTGTTATGTACATTTTAAATAATTTTACTCTTTAAATGCTTCTTAATAACAGGCCCTGAAGTAATGGATAAGCTACTGCTTCATTGTTTCCTGAAGGCTTGGAAGACTTCTGGAAAGAAAGTGGAGGTCCCCATCCTTACTAGCAACTTTTACCGCTTACACATGATCCCCGCTTGTCCTGATGGAGCCTCTTTGGATATTAAGAAGTCATCATATAAAAAATTGTCTAAGGTAGCTTCTATGAATAGTGATATACTTTTCTCCCTTTTATTTTTGTATACTTTACACTAATTCCTTGTCAATCATGATGGGTAATCAACTCATCATCCTCATCACCACCACCATTTTATGACCATTTTCCAAGCTTGTATGGGTTAGCTGTGATTACCGTACCTGATGGCAGCTGTAGTACTGCACTTCTAGCCTCTCGTCAGGTTCTACTCCCCGAGTGCTTCTTACAACTTTTTCCATTTCATTCTTGTCCTACCCCCAGTTCATACTCTCTGTAAAACGCCTAAATAAGCATCTCTCTCTCTCATATAGTCTAACACTAGCCGCATCACACCATGCCAATTAGTCATCGAGCTACACATGCTAGAGTGAACATGTGTTTAGTACACTTGGCGATTTGTTGCAAGGTGAACAAGGTAGTAGGCAGCTACCGAACAGGGAGGTACCGCCTGGGAAGATATTAGCAGCATAATGTGTTGTCTAATGGTAGACCCTGCTGCCATATGGCATCACGAAAATTGTGACCAAGTTCCAGGTTGCTCATCTGACTTTCTGCCTCCTTTACACACAATTGTAGGGTCTCAATTGTTTCTATTACATGACAAACAACATACATATATTGCGTTTCTCACTGTTGATTTTTTTTCATTCTTGCATTTCTTTGTATTCATTATTGTCACAGTGTTGTTATTGTTATTATTACCATTAATATTTTATTTTACTTTTTATTATAAATTTTATTTACTATGAAATATTATTATTATTAAATTTTCGCCCCCCGGGCCCTGATGTGGGTCAGTGACCTTTGCCTGGGTGGGCTATTCCCCGTAAAAAAAAAATAAATAAATGAAGGATCTTGAAGAGCAACGTGTTTGTGTGAAATTCTGTTTCAAATTGGGAAAAACTTTCAAGGAGACTTTTCAAATGTTGCAACAGGCTTATGAGGAGGATTGTTTGAGCCGTACGCAATGTCACGTGTGGTACCAGCGTTTCAAAAGGGGAAGAACATCCACCGAAGATGATCCCAAATCTGGACGCCAGAGTTGCCCAAATGTGGAAGTGATGTTGATCGTCTTTTTTGATTGGAAGGGCGTCGTTCATCAAGAGTTTGCTCCACGTGGTCAGACAGTCAATAAAGAGTTTTACTTGGAGGTCCTGAAGCATTTGAGGGAGGCAGTGCGACGGAAGAGGCCTGAGGCGTGTGGACAAACAAGACCTGGATGCTGCATCATGACAATGCACCTGCTCACGCATCGCTCCTTATCCGTGACTTTTTGGCGAAGCACGAGACGACTATTGTCCCCCAGCCGCCCTACTCTCCGGATTTGGCCCCTGCCGACTTTTTTTTATTCCCAAAGTTGAAATCCACCCTGAAAGGTTGCCGAGTTCAAACGATAGAAGAGATAGAAAATTCGCTACGAGACCTGCACACCATCCCTCAAAACGCGTTCAAGGACGTGTTCCAGAACTGCAAAAAAACTTTGAGAGCGGTGTATCAACAGTGGAGGGGAGTATTTTGAAGGAGACAAGTCTGATTAATTTGTAAGTAAAGCAATAATTTTTTTTTTTAAAGTTCGGTTTCTTTTTGGACAGACCTCGTGTATATATATATATATATATAAAAGCATGCTTCATGGCAATCAGATTTGTCTCTTATTCTCTGAGGTGAATGCTATTCCCTGTAGTACTGCAGCTGCAAAAAAAAAAAATAAAATAAAAAGACAGAAAGCAGGGTTCGTAAAACCATTTCTCATTAGTGCAATTGGGCTGGATAGCACCAGGAAGGTTGTGTAGTTCTTACTTGTTCCTGGGATAGATGGTTGAACTTTGCCTCCATCCTCCAATCTATCCAACCTGGCTTGAGCATGAATAAGTTATTAAATTCACCACTTCAGTTATAAATGAGGGATTGATCCTCATTTCCATAGAACAGGCAGCATGAAACCCTCCCTCCTCTCTTGAGATTCTAAAATAAGCTAAGAATTGAAGGTCAATTGAGCCGAGGGCATCTGTGGTAGGTAGTCTGAGACAGTAAATTCACATTAATGCAAAAGCAAAAACTCTCAGCTCTTAACCTTTTTGTAGCTGGTTCTTTAGCACTGCCCCCTATTTTAAGTACTGTAATTGAATTGTGAGAGAGACTGTCCCCAGACTTAATGGATTTCTAGAGTACAGTGCATATGAGTTCCTGGGAACCTTGAGTACAGTCCCACAACCATGCTAATGCAGTTCATGAATCTGCCAATCTATGCTGGGTATGTAATGGTCTCTCTCTCTCTCCCTCTCAATAATAGTACTATAGAGGCTTCACTTTTAAGCCTAGCTACTGAATTATAATTATAAACTCTTGATAAGGAAATATTTTCAATACTGTATTTATAGTATTTTAAGAATGATACTGCTTGGACAACCTTGCTTTTGAATAAGGAAATAAAGAGAAAAAGTGGTATAGTTTGAGAGAAAGTATTGTATACAACATTATGTAAGTTAATAAATACAACCTTTTGCATTTCAGTTCTTAAATGCCATGGCCAAGAATGAATTAATTCAGGTGAAGGAATTCCCTAAGGGCATAGAAAATATAACAGCAGTTAACTGGGCACATGAAGATATCAAGTCCTTTATTGTTGACAAGGTTAGTACAGTAATATGATTATTTAATAATATACTATGATGTAATAGAACCTCGATTATCAGACTTACAGTAAATGGGGGAGAAGAAGGGGTTTGCTATGCCCCCCCAAATTGGACAATGGAGGGGGAAAGCACACAGTTTTACAATCAGAAAATAGCCCCCAAAAATGCATTAATAAAGTATAACTACAGTCGGCCCTATACAGGGAGCCCCTGATTTACGATTTCCTTATCTACAATATTTTGTTTGAACAATAGTGATGTATTAAGACTACCCCATATTTATGATAAAAAAATTCGCATTGAACGATGGTCATCGTACAGCCAAAATCGCCGATGCTTAGAAGATGGAACGCGTTTCTCGCTGCACTTGTCAGCTGTGCATCTGTGCATCGCCACTTTGTTACCCGGTGCACTACAGTCCTAAGCTTTCTTCCATGGGGATCGCACACGCCCATGATAGTGTAACTCAACAGTTGTCTGTCAATATTGGTGTTATTTATCATCAGGAGGGCAGTCTGGCCTCACCACCACAAGGGGATGAGCAGGGGTGGGCTGAGTAAGGTCCTTACTCAGAGCAAGGGAAGCTTTTGTATCTCAAAATAGTGGTGTCAGTTTAGGAAAAGCGAATTTTCAGGTCTCGAACATTCGTATCTTAAGGGATACCTGTACTATACTCTATTTTGGTGACTGAGAAGTGATTTTTGCTATGTTTTTTGTGACTGTAAAGTGCTTTGCATCTGTTGTTGTGAGCATTGTTGGCCAATATCATTGTTTTTGCATTATCATTCACTCTGTTTTTGTGACAAGTGCACTCACTCTGTGTTTGTGACTGTGAAGTGAGCAGAGTAACTTTGAAAATGTTTGAGAAGGCCAAGGCACCCAAGACAACCGTGTCTCTGAGGCGAAGCTTGACATTGTTAAGCTGTGTGGTAGTCCATCTTCAAGAGTCCTCTTCATGTGATGACAACCAGGCTTGTTCTTAATGATGTGGTGAGTGTTGTTTAATTGTGTATTATGTCTATTATTATTGTAGGAATTTTATTTTTGGTGATAATGTGGGTGTTGGACTGGCTTGGAATTTATTCCATTGAACCCCATGTTATAATAATCCCGATTTATGATATTTCGACCTGTGATAGGTTTTTCAGGAACATCACCCCATCGTAAATAAGGGGTTACCTGTATGTAACTGGGGTTAGGTTCCTCAAATACTCAGTGTGAACAAATACCTTATGAAATGATAGATGATTAAGCTAGACCCTGGGGCTTCCTCTCCAAGACCAACTCTTGTGACATAAACCTCACTAAATCACTTCCAATAGCACAAAACAACTACAGTGTTTTGAGTGGCTTAACATGTTTGTTGTTTGAAATACTTAACTCGTGGTAACCATACTACATGTGTGTTACGACCCTAGGGTAGATCATTATATAAACAGAATCACTTAAGTTTTTCAAATATATCAGTATTTATTATTATATTCTTAATCCCAAGTTCCCCCAACAAAGGTCACGTTAACAGGTCAAAACCTAAACAAGTCAATGAAAATATGAACATTTATTAACTTATTCCCACCATCACATAACTACATAAAATTATATAAATAACAATAAAAATACGACAAGATCTTTGGAAGTGGCGGAGTAAGGACTGAAGGTCCAACAAGATCACACAAAATCAATATCAAGCAAAACAAATCTCAAAAGTCATATGCCAAGTACTAAAACACCAGAGAGAGGGTATACTACTTAACTTAAGACAGCTGTGCCTAGACTGACTACTGACTAGCAGCTGGTCACCGACGTCACCTCTCTACTGCCAAATACCTACTTATTCTATCCTCATTGGCCAAAACGTAAACTTTATCTAAATTACCTATTGACATTAGTTCCACTTATCTAACCTACATACAAACCTAATACAATAAAATATAATATACTCAAACATAATACAATAAATACACAAAGTAATAAACAAAGTTAATACTTAAATGATGAATCATTCAGTGTGGACGAGTAATGAGTGAAACTGCTCGACCTAACCATACAACCATCCGAACCAACTTATTTCATACCAAGAACAGAAACTTTTGGTGAACACTCGTAACAATGTGTCACAGTGCAACCTTATTTGTCTTACCTAAGCCAAGTGCAACTTACCAACTCTGCTAATAAGTCACTACCTACCGCATTTTCTGAAAAAACTAACTTTGGAAGAGAGAGAAAAATCTGTAATAGATAAGGGCAATGGCAACACCTCATCCCCACAAATGGTTGTCCCAAAGATAGAGTGAGCATGTCCTGTTCGATCCTGTTTACTCAGCTAAAAGTTGCAGCATGAACTTGACATAAAAGATTTAATAAAGAATAAAGGAAATGTGATTATATCCTGCAAAGGAGAGGAGAGATTAAAGGTGGCAGCACACTGGGCACTTTCCTTCAAACATGTTTGGCAAACACGGTCCGGCCAGCAAAACAATGAGATGTTTTGCGTCACACTGAATGTTTTGTTGGCACATCTGCCCAATGCAACGAAAATAACAACAAAGCGTCTAGACAAGGTTGACAATGGATCCCGTTACTGCAGTTGAGGTCTTGCAGGATTGTGCTATATTTCTTCAATTGCTGAAGTAAATGAGGCATCTGCAAAAGCTAAAGAAAAGACGTGGATGTGTTGTGAAGTTTCTTTATAGGTGTTGGCAGCTGGCTGGTCAAAGATGATCCTGAATAATGATTTAATAATACTAGAGAAGTTTTAAAGTGACGAATAAATAGAAATGTATCACCGTTTATGTGTTATATTTTAAATTATGATTGTTTCATGATTTATTTAAATTTTTACTTGAAATTATATGAAGCTCATGTGAGCAGTAATCTGGCCGGCAAAAATACACGCCAAACCGTTGTCCATTTCTAGCAACAGCAGAAATCCTGCTACTTGCTGGGCGTTTTGGCCAACTGCCAGCAAAACGGGCAACATGTTTGGAGAAAGGTGCTCAGTGTGCCGCCACCTTACAAGTGAAGAGAGCAATAAGGAACAAGAGAGCAAGAGAGAAGATAAGAAAGCAATAGGGAATGAGAGAAGAGAGAGCAAGAGAAGATTAGAGAGCAATAGGGGAGACAAAAGAGCAAGAGAGAAGAAGAGCACAAGAGCAAATAGGATACAGCAAGAGAGAAGAATGTAAAGAAGAACAGACTGTAAGAAGAAACAAATTCTTTACAAATTTAGTTTATAGAAGACAGAAAAAATGTATAGTAAATGATGATAATGGCAACATGTCATATGTTACCTGTCCCTTACAGTGGTAGTGGGGACTGAAATAGAGATGATTAAGTCCTGTTAAATCATGTTTAAATGTGAATAAGGCCTGTTCAGTAATGTTTAGACATGAATATGTCTTGTTCAGTCATGTTTAGACATGAATAAGATTGTTCAGTCATGCTTAGACATGAATAAGATCTGTTCAGTTATGTTTAGATGTGAAAAAGTTCTGTTCATTCATGTTCAGATGTGGTTAAGTTTGTTCAGTCATGTTTAGACATCCCTTCCTCGTGGTGGGAGGCTACTGTCCCATAGCTCGGACCTCTTTTATCTGCAAGCTATTTAAAAAGATGGTTAATTTTCAATTAGTATCGTACCTGGAGAAGAATGCCCTTTTTTTTCACCATATCAATGTGGATTCCGAGTGATGTTCTTGTTCATCTCGAGTCCTCGATCTGTGAGGTCTTTGCTTGAATCCAACATCTCATCTGCGTTTTATTTGACCTAGAGAAAGCATACGACACAGCTTAGAGATCCAGCATCCTTAAAGAGCTTAAAAATTTTGGCTTGTTGGGAAATTTACCATCAATAATAGGTCAGTTCTTGTGCCATCGCACTTTTAGGGTCCGCATTGCCACAGAAATGTCAGCACCACATATTCAGGAGGATGAGGTTCCTCAGGGTAGTATCTTGAGAGTGCTCCAATTTGCCATTGCAGGAAAGCTGGTGACCTTGTCCTAATTGTGAACATATTTAGTTTGAATAAATGGACAGCTACATGAACATTTACTATGAACCAATCAGCTATTTGTAGCTATAGAAGAGGGACGTGGCTTACGGGCCAGGTTAGTTTGGAAATACTATTGGTGCAGGAAACTGGATTGGCTGAGACCTCCACCACCGCTCACACCTCACACAATCCAGGCAACTCCAGCGGTGATAAGAAATGCTTCATTATTTTTTTTTTTTTTTTACATTTTGATAATCATTTCTTTTTCTTTTTTCCACATAATGTTTGAAGATTATGTGTGCATGTAACAGAGTAAAATATATAAATAAATAATAAAGAAATTACATATATCTACCCAAAAATATGAGTTGAAAAATAACAATAACTAACTCAAAGCATGTGGGTCACTTGCAAACTTGTTGATGTAGTTTGTGATTCACATGATCCACTGATGATTATAAAATGGGATTTCAGGATTAATCCCTTATTTTGTCTTGTCTGTATCAGGGAAACTAAATTTTCTTACATTTGATATGATTTTCCAGGAAGAAACAAGCATAAAGCCTGAGGTCAACAAGAAAGATAATTCCAGAACATTCATACCTCCTCTTATAGAAGAAGTTAACCAAGTGTCAGGAGAAACGGTGCAATTTTTTAAAGCTAATGGCCTAAGGTATGTACAGGGTATATAATAACTAGTGGAAGAAATGAGTACTGTACTGTGTTCATTACTTGTCTTATGAAATAACACAAGTAATATCTCTGTTAACCGGAATCCCTCAAACCCGGAACTCTCTGATGGCTGGAATAGAAATTTTCTCAGAAAATCATTCCTAAAGCCGGAATTTTCCAGAAAATTCCGGCCTTGGGAACGATTTTCCGAGGGTCACATTTTCCAGAAAACTATAAGAAAATTTTCCTGATACCTGGAAAATTACGGGTATGGGGGATATTTCTCAGGGTTCGAGAGGTGATGTAATGGGCAATTTCTGGAACTTATGAGAACATTTTTCCGTAGTCCGGAAAATTCCGGGGATGAGAGATTTTTTCCGGCTTTGAGAGAGTTGTCTCGTTACTTGGAAATCTCTCATTCCCGGAAGTGCCCTGCACCAATTGTTCCGGCTAACGGAGATATCACTGTGCGTGTGTGTGCGTAACCACACAGGAAAAGGGAAACAATGTAACACCGTAGCTTTCGTCTTTATTCAAGACATCTTCAAAGGCAATTGAATTTACAGGGACTGAGATAGGCTTATAAACAAAGGGTGGCCTTACAAAACGTCAGGTCACTAACATGGGATCCATTAATCCACACACCACCTCCACCGTACACGATAGAAGAACTTATAAAAATGGGCAATGTAACAAGTCATGTCAAGTCAGGTAATAAATATGAGACCCACTAATCATCTATCCTACATCTACCTTAAATGCTTGCAAAGCATTTTTAACCTTGGGCCGCTGACAAATAAATATATGTAACATCAGTTTTGTACTGACCATCACTAAGGTTTATAGAATTCATTTCTCTAATCAAAGTTGCTTCAACCAGAAGTCTTTCTGTGACACATGTTGATTTAAACACTTCTATGCTGTTTCCCAATCCATGGGATGATTATTGTTCCTCATATGAACGAAAAGTGCACTGCTTTCAGATGCTGTTCTATTATTATACTTGTGCTGTTTTATTGTAAGTTGCAATGCCTTCCCAGTCTGACCTACATAATTTCCATTGTAATTGCTACATGGAATGCAGTAAACACTTCCATTTACAATCAAGGTTGGGCTGTTCTTAATTAACATCTTAGTAATAATTGAGTCATGCTTAAAAACAACATTAATGTAAAATAATTTAAGGGATTGAACAAATGGGATAAATTCATTGCGATAAGGTAAAGTCAAAATATTCTTAAATGTAGGAACTTGTCTAATTTGAATACAATAAAAGGATTTTTTTGCCCTTTTAAGTCAACGATCAACAAACAATGAAGGGTACCCAAGATTTTGTGCAATGAACTGAATGTGTTTCAGTTCTTCTTCAATAAATTCAGGTCACAAATATGCAAACATCTCAAAAACATAGCAGAAAAAACTGACATTTTGGTAGACTCAAGGTGACTCGATAAAAAATTTATGAAACTTTCTGCCTGTGTAGGCTTTCTGTACACCTTAAATTTATTGTTGTGACTATTTTCATGATAAGTATATCAAGAAATGGAAGTGATCCATTTATTTCTCTTTCAATTTTTAAGGTAATACTAGGGACAAGATCATGAAGTTTGTCTAAAAATTTCAGTGGGTCCCTGTTTCTAGGCCAAAGACAAAGAAAATCATTTACATTATCTATACCATGGAGGAATAAAATCACATATGTTGGGTAGTAATCTACTTATTTACAGTATTAGGATATTTAATTTTAAGGTAATGAAATGGCGGCGAAGGTGTGGCTATTGGGGGTGGATGGAGGCCATGTTTAAATAAAATAATATTTAATTTTAAAAAAGTCCATATAATTACAGGCTAAAGGAGCAGAAAGACAATTACCCATGCTCATGCCAAATATTTGTTTGTAAAACTTTCCATTTGCTCTAAAAACATTGTCAGTAACACATAACTCTATCAATTTGAGAAATATATCATGTTCAATAGTCAAGTCTAACAGATGCAATTTATCTTTAAGGAATGAAAGTAGGTCATTCACTGGTACTCTAGTGAAAAGTGAATTAACATAAAACTTATTAATTCACATGGTTCATTGTGTTTCTTGAGTTTATCAATTAAATCACTACTGTTACGTACTACTACAGTACAGTATATGCGAATTAGATATCTGGCCTGTAAGAGGGGAGAGCATTCTAACCATCCACTTGCATAATTTGTTAGTAACAGAACCCACAGAACTCACGATAGGACGTAATGGATAATTAGGCTCATGTGTTTTGATCAATCCATACATAAAAGGTAAAGTGGGATTTATTTGAGAGAACTGTTTGATGAGATCTGGGTGGGTTCTTTTTCAATAACACCTTCGTTTTAGAATTAGATAACTTACTAATATTTTCCAGGGGATCTTTTCTAAGCACACAATAAGTGATTTTATCAGTTAGTAAGGAATTCATGTTATCAATATAGTCACTTTTATCCAAAATTACAATAGCATTGGACTTATCAGCCTTAGTAATATGGATATTCTCATTACTTTTCAAGTTTTTCAAGGCTGTTTCAAATCTTTTTGGAATGTTTGAAACCATATTCTTACTTAAAGCACTTTGTATACAACCTTTAGCTATGGAAATATCTTCATTTGTAACATCTATCGACTTATTCTTTTCCAGTTTGATTATACCTTTAGCAATAGTAAGTGGATTAACAGTGCGCTGAGCAATAGAAAACATCCTACCAAAACCAAGCACAAGTTTTGCATTTGTCTGTAGTTCATAAGATGATAAGTTTATGAACAAATTTGGATCACTCGGCTTAGTCCAGTAACTCTCGTCAAACAAAGCATTTAATTTAACCTTTAACCTCCTTTTTTGGACTTTAAGCACTTTTGCTAAGTAATTGATTTACAAATCACAAATAATATGAATTCTATAAACCTTAGTGATGGTCAGTACAAAACTGATAATATTTTACATAAATTTATTTGTCAGTGGCCCAAGGTTAAAAATGCTTTGAAAGCATTTGAGGTATGTAGGATAGATGAATAGTGGGTCTCATATTTTTTACCTGACTTGACATGACTTGTTACGTCGCCTATTTTTATAAGCTCTTCTTTCATGTGCGGTGGAGGTGGTGTGTGGATTAGTGGATCCCATGTTATTAACCTGACCTGATGTTTTGTAAGGTCACCCTTGGTATATAAGCCTCTCTCAGTCCTTGTAAATTCAGTTGCCTCTGAAGATGTCTTGAATAAAGACGAAAGCTAAGGTGCTCCATTGTTTCCCTTTTCCGTTAACGGATGGTTCGATTAACGAAATTTCGGTTAACGAATTAGCTCCCATAAGGATCTTCAATTCGGTTAATGAACAAAACTTTGGTTAACGAAATCCTTACGACAAACACGTTTTGTTGTGAGCATCAGCTGATCGGCTAGTCCGCCAATACTGTACAATAATCTGTTCTATGTTTACATTCGTTTCCAGTGGAGTAAATATCAAGAAGGTTGTGTTCTTGAATACTTTTGCATTTTTTATGTTAAAATTTTTGGTCATTCTAAAATTTAGCCATCTAAGCTCTGTGTACATATAGTTTTACAACTAATATTTTTGGCTCGATATATGTAACTTTATTCATTTATTGAAACTCATTTATATGCACACACTGTCATAAGGGCAAAGCTGTACTGTACATGTAATCAAAATAATGTACAAAATAATTTACTAAAATTTTTGTCTAGTGCAAACTATAGCATGTTTACATTCAAATTAATCACTATCTTATAAGAATTCCAGCAATGTAAATTATATTCTTCCTGGTCACTTCTATGACATTTTATAAGCAAAAAACAAAAACTCAATCTAAAGGACATAAATAAACAAATAAATACTTTACTAGTCCAGGCACTCGTTCATCTAATGACTTTTATCCATGATGCTCTATTATTTATTGGTTATTCATTCTTTAGTAAAGTTCACTGTATATCTCATAGGTGAAAAATAACATCATCAGGAATGCCTCTCCATATATAAGGAGCTGCAAACCATAATCTGTGAAGTGCCTAAATTGAAAATGGAGGAAAATGCTCAGGTAGGAATGTGTGACTGGCACAAGTCTTTTCAGAGGACTCTCACCCACATGTACGGCTTACCAATTGGCTCTCTGACTTACCCAGGTGACAGAGGAGAGGTTGGGGAATACAGTACAATACATAACATGTTTCAGCGACATATGGCTCTTAGCAGGTTATGGTCTGGAGCTCCTCATATGCAATGTAATGGTATACAGTAATGACCCCTTAGAATGCTGTTTTGCAGAGCACTCTTTTATCCAGGAATGTATGCCGAGTGCTAAATGGGGTATTACCGTATATATTTTATAGTCGAGTTGATACACAGTAATCTGATAAGAGAGTTTCATGTTTGAATGTTTAGAGTTAGAATAACCTTACCTTTTAAATTGTGAACAGTCTGAAAAAAGGGAATGCCATCTGTATACCTCCCATAGAAAACAGGCTGAAAGGAAATTAAATAATTGTTTAACCTAGGCTTTTCTAAATGGTATAAAAATGCACTGAAAAAGGGTGTGCTGATCATGATACTGGGAGATCGGTACAGTACTTGATCAGGGTCTCAGTCTTAGGTGGTAACCTTGAAATGTCCCATTTTAAGGGCAATGTTGTGATGGAAGGTTATTATAAATTATTCACTCAGTACTAGTCATTGGTGTTGAGAATAAATGTTGTCTGCAACCCATAGACATGATGTTTATATTAATTATTATTGTTCTGACTTGTCCATAAAGTACAGATGAACTTCCAGGGCCAGTAATTTAAATATGTATGGATTAACTCTTTCAAAATTTGGCATTTGTCCTTGTTTTATGACAGATTTGAATGGTTGATTTTTTTGCATTGTAACTGTTTATATATTTGCCTTTAATTCTTTGATACAGTAAAGGCGATGTGTTATCAACGGCAGAAGTAAGAAGCATAGTTACAGAATACATAAGAAGCAAGGGTCTTCAGAAAGAAGGCCAAAAGTAAGTTTTTCTTTTTGTACTTTTCATGGTACAGTGATCCCTCATTTAATGAACTGTTCGATTAACAAAATTTCGGTTGACGAATTAGCTCCCATAAGGATCTTCAATTCGGTTAACGAACAAAACTTCGATTAACGAAATCCTTACGAACAACATGCTTTGTTGTGAGCATCAGCTGATCAGCTTATGGGCTAGTCTGCCAATTCAGTAATCTATTCTATGTATACATTCATTTCCAGTGGAGTAAATATCAAGAAAGTTGTGCCCTTTATATTTTGCATTTTTTATATTAAAATTATTAGTCATTTTAAAATTTAGTTCACATATTGATAATATATGCAGTACAGGGTAGTAGTTTTTTATGCGCCATCAGCTGCTTGACTCAGCCACCAGGCGTCAGTTGGGCTTTGTTGACAGTAGAGTGAACATCTATTTTGTTGGTGTCTTGAATATTTTTGCATTTTTCATTGAAATTATTGGTCATTCTGAACTTTAGTAAACATATTGATAATATATAGCACAGTGCAGTGTTGATTTAAAAATAAAATAATCTTGAATTACACCTAGTGAACTTAAAATTTTATTGGTGAAATTACTGCATCAAGCATGGGTCCCCTGAAAGATGATTTCTCCTACATCCCCACTTCCTTCTCTTCTCCCTTCTCCTCCACCCCCACTTCTAATTCCCATCATCATCATCAACCAGGAACCTTCTACATACACACCTCAAAGTAAGTGTACTTTACCCGTACTGCATTTTTTTTTTTTTACTTTGTATCTACTTTTCTGTGAGCTGGAACCAATTACCCAATATCCCATTGAAACAATGGATTTGGTTAACGAACGACTCTATGGAACGAATTGTGTTCGTTAACTGAGGGACCACTGTACTGTATTTAGAAATTGATATTAAAACACGTCTACCAGTTACACACGTTATGCGTCTTCATTTACATTTTGTCTTCAGTTTGTTGAGAATGACACTTGTCAAGCTGAATTTATGTCAGTGGTCAATACCATTGTTTTACACTATTGAGGAGTACCGGGTAAATATTGACTCCTTGATAGAGCTTTTCCAAAAAATTTAATTCGGTTAAATATTTTACATTTTACATTGATGTACCATAAATACTGAACCTCAGACAAATCAATGAAAAAATTAAATAAGATGGATCAGTGAGACAAACATGCAAGATGACAATGTAGTTAGATACCATGTACAGTCGCAGTCAAAAGTAATCATCCCACTTCACCACCTAACCTCTGCGCTTGGCCGGGTCCTTTCTCCACGGTAAGTCAAGTGGGATGAAGAGAATGGTCTTGTTGGGGGGGGGGGGGGGGGGGGAGAGTGGTATGCGATGCAAGTTGCTCATCAGAGTGGGAAGGGATTGAAGAAAGCAGGAAAAATTCATGAAAGGAGGAAGGGTGAAAAAATTTTCATAATATTATCTTAGGTTTACATGCTTGAAAGAGTAATAGATGAGGACCCTTATTTTATGATTGTAATGTGTCAACCATTTCCTTATTTATAATTTTTCAGGTTTTTGTTCGTTTTAGACGACGGTAATTAGATACAGGAAAGCCTCCCATAACGACGGTCCTACTAATGGCAATTCATATTTAAGACTCTGGCTAATTTAGGACCCAATTCAGTTTACACCATTATTTTCTTTGTATTTACTGCAAAAATATTGAAAAAAAAAGTAAAATTACTTTTCTTATAAATAATAACTAAAGCCCGATAGGTATTATACAAATAAAAAATAAAAAACACGCTTTACACACGGAGGCTGCTGGGCTTGTTAGTGGTGACGCCAGCATCAATAGCATAAACAATCACAGCTGGCGGGCCCTTTGTTTTCACGCATCTGAACAGGAAAATGAGAAAAACATTCTCAGGTTTCTTATGGCATTTCTGGCATCCCTATTCAACATGAGCAAGAGAGCAAGTGATGATAGTGCTGGTTCAAAAGCTAAAAGAAAAAGTGTATAAGCTTAGGGGAGAAACTAGATGTGTTAAAACGATATGAAAAAGGTGAGAGGTCTGTGGATATTATATGGAGCAAGCAATGAATATATTTCTCAAGTGGATCCATTAACAGAACAAAGCATTAAAATTAACAGGGACGTGAAAAACGCATATGACCTCTATATAAAGATGTATAATGAGAAAAAAGCGGCTGTGAAAGGTTCTTTCTACAGCTTTATTATTCAAAGGCCTAAACCACCAACTTCAGCTTCAGTAACAGTTTCAGCAACAGCTATGATATCTTTATGGAAAGCTTCAGCTTCAGCCAGAGTTGAACCTGACTGACGAAGTCATCTGAGTAAACTCTTGCACAATATTTATTGGCTCTCCTTATGTTTTACACTTTACCACCATTTGTGAGGAGAATTTTTGTTTTACATAAGTAAGTATTATTTAAAACATACTATATATGGACAGTAATAAGTATTGCTTTTATATTATGTAGAGAAATGATGATGTTTTCACATACCATATACTGTACGCACTTACATATGATGGCGTTCCCAATCTATTTTGATTTTTCTTTACCATTAATGGTTAACTACTTCTAGTGTTCCATTTATTAACATTAAATAACATTATTTAATACATACATATTTATTTTTTTACATTAATTTTACTACTGCAACAACCCGGGTCTTATTTCTTCAGTTTCTTATGTAGAAGTAGAACCATCATCATTCGTCACTGGTGTTCTAAACATGAACGAAAACGATGCCGTTTCGTCTCCTCTTGTGTGTTTTAATATTCTACATATTATTAATGAATTGCAATGTTCATTTCACATATATAAACCTTAATTCAATCAAATGCATATTCAGTAATAAACAATAATGAATCTTTTGTGCATATTCTTAATAAGATAAATGACGCGGTTTACTTGAAGGTGCAAGTACACATTGCTGTTCCACTATCACTCCCTTTTTTCTTTAACATCAGTGGTTACTTTTACTATACATTAAATAACATTAATTAAAACATACATATTTTGTTACATTAATTTTACTATAACAACAACCAGGGGTCTTATTTTCTTGTTTATTAATAGAGTTGCAGCCGATGGCTGAAAATATACAAAGTTACATGTGGTTTAGACATAATGATATACGTTCAATACATTTACAGGGCTGTACAGTACATAAATCAGGCGCTGTTTATTATTTTAATGATAGATGGGATGGTGCTATTCTTTTATCTATAAGTGTGGGCTTTTATGGGCTGAATTTTGTTGTAGTGGCGGACTGCGCGAGGACTGCAGGTGGCAGTAGGTGGTGATGACGAGTATGGTGCAGTAGTCCACTGCCAAACCCTGCTAGTGCATGGTGGTGGAGGTCATTGATGAATGGCATTTCCAGGGTGGAGAGAGTACAACATTTAACCCTTCAATATATATGAGCAGTAAATAAGTGTTGCTTTCATATTCTTCTGTAGAGTAATGACGATATGTTTTCACATGTGCTCACTTACATACGCGATCTCACTTTTTTCTTTACCATTAATGGTTAGCTACTTCCATTGTTCCATTCATTAACATTAAATAACATTACTTAAAACAACCATATTAATTTTTTTACTTTAATTTTACTACAGCTACAACCAAGGTCTTATTTTCTTCAGTTTTATATGTAGAACCAATCAGTCACTGGTTTTGTAAACATTTACGAAAACAATGCCGTCTCGTCTCCTCGTGTGTTTTAATATTCTACGTATTATTAATGAATTGTATTGTTCATTTTACACACACAAACATTAATTCAATCAAAAATAAATTAAATAATAAACAATAATGAATCTTTGTACATAAGAGAAATTACGCTTACACGATTATGCACTTCTGAACGTTGGCGGGCCGCTCAAACCTATCGAAATTTGAGTTTCCGCAGTCGAAATTTGAAATTGTATGGCGTATTTTTGTTTTTTTTGTGTGTCCAAATATAAAACGTCGAATTAAAAACTCACGAAATTTGAGAACCTACTGTAGTCTGTAAAAACTTCGCAAAATTCAAATCGTCCAAATTGAAATACAGTGCAACTTCCTATGGAGAAAATTGATTTGAGTCTGGTACTTTCGATGTTTGGCTAAATTTTGCCTTATTTACCTTATCAGTACTTTTTTGAGCGAATTACTACCTGTAATAAAGCAACATCCTAATAAACCAGGATTTGAGATGAATAAAATGCTTTTGACTGTTTTACTGGACACGATATTTAGAGATTTACAGTTTTTTGTGATTTTTATTGTTTGCTTACCAAAAATTTTAATTCAACTGATTTTTACCGAGTTGTTTTTTTAGTTTTATATATTTATTTTTTTATATAAAATTTTTTTTTTATTTAATCGTTGATATACATGTTTACATTTGCTTACCTTCTACTGTTGGAAAATATTTCCCGTCATTGTCATACCGACAAAAACAAAGAGAAAGAATGTAAACACTACAGCCCGCTAGATGCGGAGGTGACCAGGTGTATAAGATGAGTGCTGTATTAAAGATTTCCATTTCTTATAAAGATTTTTTTTTTATATTGATGAAAATGACAACTGATAAGCAGTTCTAAGTGATGATATTCAAAAAGGTGTGTGTACTTGTGCCAAAAGGGCTGTTTATCAAGCAAGGTTTCACTGGTGTTGGTTAGTAAATATCAAAAGTCTTTTCCTAGAATTACTTTTCCAAAATCAGGGTGCGTCTTCCAAGCCGAAAAATACGGTAGTGACTTATGTAGTGATTCTGTTGCAGGACAGTTAACCTTGACCCTCTTCTGCATGAAGCAGTAGTCAACAGGAAAGAAGGCTACAAGGAAACCTTGCGGTGGGATGAAATCTTTTCTCGCGTGTTGGGAAAAATGGCACCAGCAGTGAGAATTACCAGACATGGTTCTGTCCCAGTTATCAGAAAAGGCAAACTAGAACCCATAGACTTGGCAGTAGCCAAGAGAAGTGGCAACAAGAAGGTTTGTGTGCATGTTTCATTAAGTTTATATGTTAAGATATTAACTTAAACTTTTCCTCCAAGTGGGTAAATATGGAGTGCTAGGAATGAATGAAAATGGGAAGAGACAATTTTATGCATTAATATAAAGATGTTTTTCTTTCTGCTTTTTCAAATTGCTCACCGTATGGCGTAGATGAACCAAGAGCATACATCTCACACAGCTTGTGATCAGAACCTCTGATCCAATTTTTTCATGAGCTAAACTTTACTAATACAGTAGGGTCGGGATATATCGCGAGATAGGGTCCAACGATGTTCGCTATATACTAAATCGCAATATAAAATTACATGTAATCTATGGGGAAAATAGGGTTAGGTTCTGGAGGCCAAAAAAGTGACTAATCTTGACTTAACGAGTTTATTTTCTTACTAACTAAAGCACCAATGAACACTAGACTCGGGAACAACAGACTGTTTCAATATCAAGGAACACCAGACTCGGCAGCTGACGCACCATCCTGGGTACACCAGACTCGGCAGCTGACGCACCATCCTGGGTACACCAGACTCGGCAGCTGACGCACCATCCTGGGTACACCAGACTCGGCAGCTGACGCACCATCCTGGGTACACCAGACTCGGCAGCTGACGCACCATCCTGGGTACACCAGACTCGGCAGCTGACGCACCATCCTGGGTACACCAGACTCGGCAGCTGACGCACCATCCTGGGTACACCAGACTCGGCAGCAGACGCCACACTGCCAACCCCACTTGACAGTTCCACATCTACATAAACGAACAAACCAAAAATATTAGTTAAAGTATTAAATCTATTCCATTAAGCTTTCCATTCTCTTCACTTCACTTTTCACGTCACTAGTTACCCATTTACACTCACCTTAGAAGTCATAATCTGCAGCAGAGTCGGCTGCTTACTCGTCACTCACTCAGAAGGACTGAGCGGGCGAGCATGAATGCGTGGGTGAGCAGCCACGGTGGCGCCTCTGGTGAGCAAATAACGTATTTTTTTGCTGTGGCGGTACATTTGAAATATTTCCTGCCCGATTTCCCTCGCGAAATAAATAAATTTATTGCTATAAATTGGAAAAAATTTCGAAAATTTTGGTTGTCGCCATATAATTTTTTATATATAAAAAGTCGCGATATATCCCAAACCTACTGTACAATATTCCTTTTAGGAGAATTAGAGTCAGGGATATTAATTGTTGCTAAAGACATAATGTGAATTAGGGGTAAACAAACTCTGGGCCTGGAACAGCAGGCATGCATGCTGCTAAATGGTCAACCAGACAATTAAATGGTTATTAAACATGCCGTTAATTGGGAGCTTTGCCAGACAATACTTTTTATTACACTGCTGTTAATTGAGAATTCGTGGTGGAAAGAATGACATAAAAGAGAGGGTAAACCTGTAGTTTCTTTCCCTCACCCATATAAAAAAAATCATTATATAAAGTCGCGATATATCCCGACCCTACTGTATATATAACTCTCATAAAAAATGCTATACACAGGTCAATCAATTTAAACAATAATCACCTTTAACTGCAGGGTATCGAACCCAGGCCACTACTGAACCATGATGGGCTAAAAAAATTCCCCCACCTTAACTACTTTCATGTAGCTTAGGTTCCCTGCCCACTCACTGTGAGCCATAGGGTTGGGGCAGCCCGCCCACCAGGGCCGGATTCAGGAGTGGGCAAAGTGGGCAGCTGCCCAGGGGCCTCCACAATCTGGGGGCCTCCACATATTACAATATTTTATTTTTTTGTTTATTCATTTGGATTATTTTTATTTTCATTCTTTAAAATTCATGTTTATTTATTCCATAACGTAAAACTATGTTCAGCAAGAAGCGTGATAGAAATTAGGCTAGCTACTCCATGAAATTCATGAATACCTGGATTTCCTATGAACTGTATATTTTTAATGTAATTGCAAATGGCTTCAAAATTCTCCAAAGAAGTGTTCAAATTTCAAAGTTTTCCCGGGTGGCTTACAGCGCTCCCCGGAACTCCCAGACGTTTAGGCTCGCTTCGCTCGCCACCCAGCCCTCTTGGGCAGTTATAATGAGGGGGGCCTCCACAAAGAGGCTGCCCATGGGCCTCCACAGGTCTAAATTTGGCACTGCAGCCCACATTTGGGTTCTAGACAGCTTTTTAATCAAGTTTCCAGCACAACAGTGTTGAAAATATATCAGGAACTATATTATATGGTTCAGTGGATAAGCTGCCACCTGCCATTTGTGGTGGCCCAGGTTTGATACCCAGCACTCCTAGATGAGAGGAAGAGAGAGAGAGAGAGAGAGAGCACAAAAATGGATTTATAATGGAATGGTGTGACTATAAATTACATAATTTGTATTTTACAGGTAACATTAGTGTACAATGCCAGCATATATGGTATAGATGAGGCAGAATTTGCTCACCAAATCCAGGTTGGAGTTGCTGCTAGTACTAGTGTTGGACCAGCAGAACATAAGCCCCAAGGAACTACCCAAGTCCTCATCCAGGGAAATCAAGTTGCTTTTGTTGGAAAGCTTCTCTTAGGTAAGTAAACTGTCTATCTTTGGTTTGTTTTGCCGCGGAAAAAGAGTCAAAGTAATCTCTCTTCTTGTCTCTATCCCTTCTCTTCTCCATCCCTTCTCTTCTCCATCCCTTCTCTCCTCCATCCCCTCTCTCCTTTATCTCTTCTCTCCTCCATCCCTTCTCTTCTCTAGCCCTTCTCTCCTTTATCTCTTCTCTCCTCTATCCCTTCTCTTCTCTATCCCTTCTCTCCTCCATCCCTTCTCTCCTCCATCCCTTCTCTCCTCTATCCCTTCTCTCCTTTATCTCTTCTCTCCTCCATCCCTTCTCTCCTTTATCTCTTCTTTCCTCTATCCCTTCTCTCCTTTATCTCTTCTCTCCTCTATCACTTTTCTCCTCCATCTTCTCTCTCCTCTATCCCTTCACTCCTCCATCTCGTCTCACCTCCAACTCTGCTTGCATATCTCTTCTCTCCTCCATCCCTTCTCTCCTTTATCTCTTCTCTCCTCCATCCCTTCTCTCCTTCATCTCTTCTCTCCTCTATCCCTTCTCTCCTTTATCTCTTCTCTCCTCTATTCCTTCTCTCCTTTATCTCTTCTCTCCTCTATCACTTTTCTCCTCCATCTTTGCTCTCCTCTATCCCTTCTCTCCTTTATCTCTTATTTCCTCTATCCCTTCTCTCCTTTATCTCTTCTCTCCTCTATCCCTTCACTCCTCCATCTCTTCTCACCTCCAACTCTCATCTCTCTTCTCTCCTCCATCTCTTCACACTTGCATATCTCTTCTTCCCTCCTCTTCTCTCTCACACATAGACACATGAAAGAGTGAAAACAGTAAATAGAAAAAAAATGCATGGTAAGGTGTACAGACACACCCTGTACTGTAATTTCTACTACAATCAAAGAATGTATTAGGGTAAGGACATTGTGACTTGGAAAAAGATATGTGGATCAGGTGATTGCATTAAAGAATACCAGAATTAGAGGAGAATACCTAGAGAATGGGAAGAATATGTGGTGTATTCTGACCTAGGAAAGCTATTGTCTATGATTGTTGATATAAAATTTTTTGGGGGAAGTAATTAGGAAATTGCTGAGTGTTGTTGGGAGGTTTCATAGAGAGTGTGTAGCACTATGTTGGGAAGAGGGCAAGTTCTATCCGGAGGCTTCATAGAGAGAGAGAGAGTGTGTAGCAGGGTGAAACTATGGGCAAGTTTCTTTATGCCATTTGCCTCTGTCTACCTAGCAGTAATTGGGGACCTGGATGTTAATTGATTTGCAGATCGTATTCCAGGGTAATGGTGAGCCAGTGCAGTTGGCAAGTTGTCCGGTCTTCTCAGACTATTCCTTGACACTGGGTCATGCAACTCATTAACTCAGGGTGTGGTTGTTCTGTTGGCGACAGCTTCTACACCTTAAACAAATTCATGCCTAGGTGGCCCTTGAGCCGACCATTCTCATTTCACGAGGGGCATCCATTATTATTAATATTATTATTATTATGATTACAGTCATCCCTTGGTTATCGCAATTTTCGTTATCACGCCTCCATCAAAATCTGCACACCTGCCGTTATAGCGCATTTTTCAGGCCGAGAATTTGGTTATCATGCATTTGCCTCCAGGTGTAATGTTACCCCGTAGCTTCACCTACATCTATTGAGGATAAAATCTTTCACCTACAAATTGACAATAACACATTTGCTGTAATCAGACATATCTAGTTGCCTCAAGGGTTGCAATTTCAAATTGTGTCATTACTAAGGAATAACGAAGTCTCGGGTGCACTCTTAAGATTGAAAGAAAACGGAGGACTCAGGCATCCTGAAGCGAGAGAAAACGGACTCCTGTGACGGGGGACTCAAATAAAGAAAGCATAGCTACATGTTTTGTGGACTACAGTATTGAGCATACCCTTTTCATCACTTTGTAATAAACCTAGCCATGCCTATGTGTGTTTCTGACAATTACCATAACATTATATATATCTTTAGGCTGAGAATTTAGTTATGACACAGTTGCCTCCAGGTGTATTGTTACCCCCTTGCTTCACCAACATCTATTGAGGATAAAATCTTTCACCTACAAATTGACAAAAACACATTTGATGGATGAAAATGGATGGAGGTAACAAAACTTGAAAGCGGTTGTATAAACACAAGCACTCACACATGCCACTCATACTGACAGACTTGACACTCACATATTTGACAAGTTTTACCAACCATAAAGACAGTTGAAGCTTTCAACATCACTCACAATGGATGGGAAAGTTGGGGTTGGGTCTTGGGTGCCTGGAACCAATTAGTATAAATCCCATAGGTTCTGTACTTTCGTTATCTCGTTTTTCGTTATCCCAATTAGGCATGATAACCAAGGGATGACTGTATAGCATGTGATTGAGTGTCAGGAAGAAAGAAAGTGGTTCATTGTAAAAGTAGGAATTTATCAAGGATATATATCTCCATGATCATTAAGTATTTTCACACTACCCACCATTAGATACCAAACATTGTAAAAAATAAAAAGATTGTGGATATTTAGTACAGCTATACTCTTTAAATACAGCCTTAAAACCTGGCTCGCTCTTCTCCTCTTAGGTAATGTTTGTTCTATCTGGAATTTTCTTCAAAATAATCCAGTCTCATCCACATTAAACACCTGTTCTGGCAGGTAACCCCCCCTCAGTGATAATGTTTGTATCTCTGAAAGTTTGTAAGTTGAACGTTCTCAAGTAGAGGAGCACCTGTGCTCATCATACGAAGAATTCTAAAATACCGTGGTTTGGAAGTACAGGTACAGGGGAGGGGTGAGCATCTCCCATGTGTGAATTTTCATGTGTGTTCTTTGTCCCATTGAACTTCATTAATTTCTAAACCGCACAGTTCCGCACATGTGGAATAAAAAATGCTCTGGTGGGAAATGGGCCTTACGGTGGAATATGAGAACTGCTACTAGCCCTCCCAATTTGAAATATTACTGTAGGGTATTGTAATTTTTCATCTGTGAATAATTGGGGTTATAAATAGTGAGGTATTCCTGCAATAGGAAACAGGGCGTTGAGTGGTTTATGGGGGTCATCGCCAAATTATTAGTGTACAGTATGATATAGGTACGTTACTAGATTCTTTTGATGCAACAAAAACTATGTTATGAACACCACAACATAACACACCTGGGAAGGGGAATGGGTGATTGACAGTAAATGAGGGAATATTTGTGTTTGCTTGTGCTTTTAGCCAGTTACATTATTGCAAGAATGGGTTTGCTACAATAGTAAAAGAAAAAATCATGTCATAATTATAATTACAGTATATGATCGTAACTTCCTATTCTCTATTACAGAAACTTACCACTTACCTCGAAAGTACATCCGAGGTTTGGAATTGGCAGGGAAGAGCAAGAAGTAGCAGAGTTTATTTTCATTTTGTATTATTATTATTTTATTTTATTTAATTTAATTACTGTATTATTATTTTTTTTTAAGATTTGATCTATGCTGTTGCCTTATGAGCATAACTGGTACAGACTCCTAAAGTACAGTCACTATTAAATCTTAGTGGAAAATCAGTTGACCCAGTTGTTGGTAATAAATCTTCATTTGACGCTAGGGCTGAAAAAAATATATATTACTCTGACAAATAGTAAGAACGTGAGTGTAAGTTACACTAAAGTTTTGAAGTAATAAGAAACTATTGATATTTATTCTGAAAATTTTCCTACCATGTTATATTTTATTTTAATAGATATTGTTAGTTAACTTCATATTATACTCATTTACCATGATATTTCTTGATTCAATAAATTGTAAAGGTTTTCTATTTTACAAGAACTTTTTTTTTTACATTATTTAACATAATTAATCATTACATTACCCCACACACTGTAATAATTGGGGCTGATGTCAGTCAAGATAAAGCAAATATCTGAAAAAAGCAAATCTGTAGGGGGTCTGGACATGACTCTCCTATCTGGACTGATTTTGGGAGCACCTGTTCTATTGAGAACGAGAACATCCGTTAAACCACGTGGCTGAATTGTACTCAAATTTAGATTCACATGAAGGACCTTTAACCCTGGAAGTTTCCATACAACAGATGACGTCTGTCCCGGTGAAAAGTCTGGCAACCAGACAGTGGTTCTGGTTATCTCATTCTGAAAATGCTGAGTACCTGTTAAGACTGCAGGTATGACAATTCAATTTTTGCTGCTAAAATTATGCCGGTTAAAAGATTTGGTAGGGTCTGGGACATGCTGGTGTCAAGCATTGGAACAGAATCTTGCGTGGGAATATAGATAATGCCACAAAAAGTGGAAGCATGTTAGTGGCTGGACATCTATCATATTGTGTTTAAGCATTGGAAGACAGATTAACCCGTCAGCTGGTAAGCTAAAGTCTTGACTATGTAAAAATGTGTAAGAAATGATTTATCACGTTTAGAAAAGCGTAGAGGTAGTGTTACCACTCCCGTAATGTTCAGCTGGGTACGGGAAACTCCTGAGAGATCGGTTTCAATAGGTGTAACTTGAAACTTGCGGTGAGGTGAACGTCATTGTAGTTCTTGGTAAGATGTTAACATTGCGTATACACCTGCATCTATATCTAGGGAAAGTGCGTTGTTACTCACTCTCGCTGGAACAGACAACACTTCTGTTTTGGTCAATGCAGCGATTAAGGAAGCGGCAATAGAAGTGTTGCATCGAGATGGCATGAGAGTACCTATCCTACATCGTGTGCTACATGGCACTGGTCTTCCCCGGCTGATTATACTGTTGGCGACATGGTTGTCATTGTAGTGGTCTATCATACCTCGCATCTTTACACCATTGGAAAGCAATACAGTCTCATGAGTCATGTGAGGCAGAATCATGAAATATATATACCACACATCAACTGAAGGTTCAGCAGCAGATTTGGTCTTAGCAACTGCTGAATAAAACCGAGGTGGGTCTTGTTGAGTTCTTGAATATACCTTAGGGTTTTTGTGGTGTTTGGGTTTTTTACCACCTTGCAGGAGCTGGTAACAATAATCAATAATATGTCCTTTCTTATTGCAATGTTTGCATACAGTAATTTGCTTAGATCTAGTGCCAGACTCTTTGGAAATATGTTGCTGAGCTGGAACGACTGGTGTAACTGTTTTGGCGGTCGGTGTCTGTTCAGCCGGAAATACAGGTTTACGGTACAAGGACAGTTTGAAATCTCGTCTTTCTTGGTAAGCTTCATGTTTTTTGCATGACTGCACTCAGGTTCCCGCAGAAAATAAACAAAGTGCACATTTTCTTGTCACCGTCAACCTAATCTGAGGTTGAAAACTGCTTGACGATGTCATCATAACCTCTCTCCCGCCAGGGATTGACTCATGAACATGTTCTGTGTCAGACCAACTGAAGCGGATCTGTTAGCCCACCTAAAAATCCAGTTAAGATCACCTCCAAGTGCACCATGATCAAAGTATTTAATCATATTTCTCCTAAATTCCTTATAATCTGTATGAAGGAAAGCACTACCCTTCATCATCCAACTTGTGTAACTATTAAGCCCTGTGTGAGAATGGACAATAGTTGTAGCATCGTTCCCTGGCTTTGTACCATTCTTCAGCATAGCATCTTCACATGCATGCAAAAATGTGACATGATAATTGGGATCATCACCTGTGAATAATGTTCTTAAAGGATTTAAGGAGCATCTACCAGTCATCAGCTGCTCTAACAAGAAGGCCTGGGTCAGAACGAAGTTGTGCCAGAGTTATGTGGTTAACTACCTATCCAAGCACCTCAAGGAGTATGCCGACAAGTAGAACATCCCCAAACAAGTTTCTCCTTATCCTCGACACCACCTCACTCATCCAGTCGAAAGATTAGGGCGTCAACGCAACCTTCAAGGCCTATTACCTGAGGCGGTTGATGATGCAGCTGTTTGAGGTGACAGATAGAGAGGAAGGAGGTCACACAGCTACATGAACAGTGTGTGGAGGAAAGTGTAGCCTGAGTGTGTGAACAACTTTGGCAGCTTCACAGGTGTTATAGCTGTACACCACGACATCACCGGCATCTCCAAAGAAGCCAGTTTTGAGGGGGTAGATAAGGAGGATGTGGCAGATGTCTTGGAGAGCCACTCTGAGGAGCTCAGCACCAAGGACTTGCTGCTTCAGGAAGAGCAGCAGGTAGTGGAGGAGTCAGCGGGTGAGGAGGAAAACCCTGCACCCTTGACACTGACTGAAGATGTTGAGCTCTGCCATGGACCATGTGAACACTGCCATGGATCTGCTGGCTGAGAATGACCCCAACTTCAACAGGAGTTCTGTGAGGGCACTTGTGGAGAGGGGCATGTTGTGCAACAGGGAGCTGTACCTGCTGAAGGAGGAGGCACATCAGACAACAATCACCTCCTTTTTCAAGCCCCTGTCACAGCCACAGCCCTCAACTTCTGAGGTCCCCATCCATGCAGGACCCTCCTAATCTGACACCTCTCCAGTCTTACCAAAGTGCTACATCATCTTTAATGCCAGAACAAAGCCTACACCTCAGATTGATGTCTCCACTTCCACCTTCAGGAGTCCCCTTAGCTGTGAAGGGGACTTGTGATGATGACCAGACCCCCACACACACACACACACCGAAAGACACATATCCCACACACCCTTTCTCTCTCCCTCCTGCTCACTGGGCGAGTGCTTTGAATTCATAGTTCAGTATTTGGGGTTCACACTTCAGGGAGAGAGAGGATTGGCAATGCTAAGTGGTAAATGCAGGAGTGGAGCCAACTGGACATAAAGATACAGGTTTTCTGTCTCAACACTCATGCATGACCTTCCAGAAGACATCAGATGGTTTACATCAGCAATGTGAGGTTTAGCAGCTAATATTCAAGAAAGTGATTTCATGATTATCACATGATGCTCAGATGCAGCAAGCATGTGAACCAAGTCGCAAAGGCTCTTTCTGTGGATATTCTCCAGCTTGTCTAGTTCCATGAGCTCTCCATATTCAAGTCATAATTGTTCCAGGTCCAAGTCCAGACAAATAGCATGTTGCATAGCTTTCAGGTCTGCATCTGGACTCAAAGCAAGGAATGGCTTGATGATGGAAATAATGTTTTCCTCAATTGAGAAGTTCCATGTCAAGAATCTACCAATGAGTTAATAACTCCAGTTTAGATTGCCCTTTTGTCAAGGCGATCTGTGACAAACTTGTGGTGTTCCTTGCACTGACGAACAGCTGATTTATGTAGTTCATCTCCTTTTAAGTGCAGTTCATCATAGTCGCCTTGAATTAACTGGTCTTTCAAGGTGGCAACCCAGCCACCTAGTAATGGCATCTCATTCAAGGAAAATAGTTTATTTTTTACATTATATGTGTGCTTTCCAATGTCCACAAGACACACTGTCCGACTGCAACTTCTGTTGATAACGTGAGAAAACAGAAAGGGTGTCATCCAGAAAAGTCAATAAAATAAGGTTATCAATATCTGTTAGGAATCTAAGAAATCCAATTGCTTCTTTTTCAGTTGATCTCACGAAGAACAACCCAAGTGCATTTAATGACACCAAAATGGCATTTAGAAGATTGGGGTTAATTTTTAATTATATATTTATTTTTATTTTTAGGTCTTTATTTGTGCCTCCTACACACACAGGCCAACTGACCATCAAAATGAGTACACAGACTCTTGCCATGTAGGTCAGCTGTGTAGCTTCCCTGTAACTTCACTGTGACTTCTTCTGAGGACTCACATTTATTTGGGAAAGTTGCAGAAAAATTTTTACAAAACCATCTGTCTCAGTTTACTTCTCTGAGGTGGGTGGACAGATAAAAGTCGTTATATGTACATATACCCTGTATATATATTTGCACTTGTATCTACAGAGAGGCTGGCCACTTGATCAGGGACTGAGAGCAGTGTTAGAGATACTGTTTAGATCTACTAGGACTGAAAAAGTCTCTCAGTCTACAGCTCAGTGGTAGATCAGTAATGTGTGGTGTCCAGCTAAAGACTGCCTAGCTCTTCCAGGGCGAACCTACCCCGGGGCTAACTGACAGTGACATCAGAAAGGATGATGCATGGGTTCAAGCTTCTAGAAGCCTCTACCAGCAAGAAGGGTCGTTATGAGTCAATTCCTTAGCATAATCACCTGAATCCGTGTCAGCAACTTTACTGAAATAGCTGTCTGGAAATGATCTCGTTAGAGCCAATCATCCTTAACTGACGTTGCAAATATCAAACTAATCTAATTGACGTTGCAAATATCAAACTAATCTGACTAATAATTTACATCAAGTGCTTGGAGGTCTTACCAGTGATAATCAATGCACCTAGTTATCAAGTAAGAGTCATTAATTTAATAAGTAACGAGCTTCAAAGGTGATATCGTCATATTGAGACATCTCTGGTGGACATACTGTTGCTAGACCGTGTACGTGGCACTAAAGCAGCTGCGTCTGAGCAGGCTAAATAAGTGTTTACTACATGCTTGCTATGAAAACATCTCTGACCCCTGAGGGTCAATGTAAAATGCACAACGAAAATTTATTCATCCATCGTGTATAATACTCTGGTTACTATACTGGTTACAGACTAAACTAGTCTAAACTGCTTACAGCTGCACCCCAAGTTTTAGTCAAAGTTAACTGCTAGTAGGTGTAAGGAATGAGACAGTGGAACTCGCACCTCATAGAGTGAGTGAAGTGGTGCTTTTCTAGAGCAGATATTTTATATGGTACAAATTTTGGACATAATGGTAAAATAGTGTCCAAGACATTGGTAGTTAGGATGAATTTACAGAATTTGTCAAAGGTTTTATTAAGTGACAACAATGAGCGAATTGGTCTGCACTGAGATGTAATGCTGAAGACTGTTTTTTTTTTTTTGCCACAAATTCGACACTGAGTAACTGCAATGGAAGGATTTCTAATTAGTTCCCAACATTGTTTAGACCAGCAGAACAACTAAATGACTTTTAAATACTATTATCCTGCCACAAGGGCATAAGTGCACTCATATATTATTTAACTTAGATTATAGCTGGTAGGTGTGATTATAAAGGAAGTCATCCTGGCAAGGGGTAAATTCATCCACAGAATAAGGTGAGAGATTACTGAGGTTGGCATCAGCACCCCCTTCCCTGTAATGAAATTTGGGTATTTACAGTTTCATTTACCACAGTAAAAAATAAATAAATAAATATAAATTTTTTCTCTAATGTAGATTTTTATGCTGATTCCAAAAATATGATTCTTTATTTGGAGGAATTGATTAACAAGAAAGTTACAGTACCCCTGTACTTAGGTTAGCTTAGATTCTATTTTTACATTTTAAGGTGACTTCCCTTTTAAATAATTGTTGTACCACTTTACAATAGTAGTATGGTTCACGTGAAGTTCATCTTTGGAAAATTTGATGCTTGTGTACTCTTCTACCATGCATATATGAAAGTAACAATCTTATTTAGAGGAAGGGTAGACCCTTCCAACCAGCAATTTTTATGCACATAAACAGATTTCTCTCAATCTCGTTTCCGGCATCTCCACGCACTTCACTCAGGTAAGAAGGTTAACATCTTTTTGTTTTAGCACAATTAAGGGTATATTGTATTCCTGCAGAAACTTACTTTAATCTGAGTTAATAAATCGCGTGCATGTACCGACGGTGCGAGGAATTACCCAAATGTAGCCGCAATGAAGTCAAATGATGGTCGTACAAGCGTAATTCGGGCTGTAAATCACTTCTCGATTATTATTTGGTGTCATAAAGTAAAAAAAAATTGGTAAACTTAATTTAATCTGAGTTGTGTTGTGTTAGGTTAGGTCAGGTTAGGTACATGCACTTGATCTATTAACTCAGATTTAATTAAGTTTACCAATTTTTTGTGACTGTGTGACACCAAATACTAGTCGAGAAGTGATTAGCAGTCTGATTTATTCATCTAGGACCATTATTTGACTTCATTGCGACTACATTTGGGTAATTCCTCGCTCCGTCGGTACATGCACGCGATCCATTAACTCAGATTAAAGTAAGTTTTCCAAATTTTTGTGACTTTCTGACACCAAATACTAGTCGAGAAGTGATTGGCAGTCCGATTTATTCATCTAGGACCATTATTTGACTTCATTCCGGCTATATTTGGGTACATTTGGGTAATTAGTCGGACCCCCTCCCCGAAGGGAGCGCACCCTATCCTGTTACCCGTAGTCCTGGTCATTGCTGCGTCGTTCTCGTTGTCATCCGTCCGGAGAGGTGTGTAATAATAATAATAATAATAATAATTAACGGTTTATTGAAAAAGTTCTGCAGCCCGAAGGCTGAAAATATACATTGGACATAATGACTTATTACATACATTGGTGATTTAACAAAAGCCTTCATTAGAGAAAGGTAAAGGAACATACAGTGAACATACAGATTAATGAAGGTGTTGAACAGCAAACACGTAGTGTAATAACTCCCTCACAGATGGTGTTATGAGGGACCACGTGGTGTAGTAATTCCCTCACAGATGGTGTTATGAGGGACCTCACGTGGTGTAGTAATTACCTCACAGATGGTGTTATGAGGGGCCTCACGTGGTGTAGTAATTCCCTCACTGATGGTGTTATGAGGGACCTGACGTGGTGTAGTAATTCCATCACAGATGGTGTTATATGAGTGAGGTGTGGTCCCAGGCCTTCCTATCGTAGACGGATTAACACATCGCTGGTTGTTGTTGGGTCTCACAGGCCGTTATCACTGGGTACCTGGGACCTCACTGTGTGAAGGTTAACTTGGGTACGACTGTTACTGTTGAGTTGTTCTCACTGACTTAAGCACTGTTCACCACAGTTCACCTCTGTTTAACACTGTATGTATGTGTGTGTATGTGTATGTACGTATGTGTGTGTGTGTGTGTGTGTCTCCCGGTGGCCCCGTAAGGAGTGTGGGGTACGAGTTGTTGGGTTCACACTCAGGATGGGATGGAGAAAGGAAACTCACAATGTGCTCTCTGTATACATGTTGTATTGGATGTACAATGCAGCTTGGTGCTGAGAAGTGGCAGCGTGGTTACAAGCGTGATGTAGAGAGAGCTGGTTGGTGAGGGTGCTCAGAGGAGGACCAGCTTGTGGGTCGCCATGCTCGCCGGCTGGAGCGAGAGCCGCCAGGCAGGAGCCGAGGAGGAGGAGGTGTTGGTTGGAGTAGGTAGAAAGAGAGAGGTCACCACGAGGTCAGGTCTTAAATAGCGGAGGTAGGCGTGGCTTAATAGTTGACCTCCGTCATGTAAGTCGGCGCTGGTTGACCTAGACCACGAGGCATACACTGGGGAACTCGCGGGGTCGGCTACTCAGCGACAAACAGAGTTTGTATGGGAGGTATCCACTACAGGCGAACCTACTATCCTAGTGTTAAAGTTGCTCGCTTATGTGAGGCGCGAGCCTATTGTACCTAATTGGAGGGAGGGGAGGATGAGGGATAGCAACCCCCCCCCCCCTGGGTGGACCTGCACGATCACGGTTACCCAGGAAGGCTCAGCGATGGTATTGGCTCCGGCCCCCTTTCCTTTTCACAAATTCCTGGGAGGGAGGTGAAAAATTACAGGGAGGACCTGAGGACGAATACACCTCTGAGGGTGCAGGTCTCCAGGCCAGAGCGAAAAGAGGAGAGACTGAGTGGGAGGGAAAGACTCCAAACCACGTCAGGACCGACAGCAGCCCTCCAGTAGGAGTGTGGGTCACTTACACTACCCTTGGGGAGTTCTGCTGCCTCTGGCAGTCCAGAGCGCTCGCGGGGGATGGGGGATGTATGGTTACGCTGTGCCCTAGTAGGGGCGATCAGGCTTGGAGTGGTGGTCTAATGCGTAGTCCGTAACAGGCGGGTCGCCATCAACAGGCTTCCAGTGGTGGTCGGTTACCAATGATGTTACAGCTACTGGGTCAGAGACAAAGGCTGGCTGGCTTTGGCAGTGAAGGGTCTTGAGAGAGGTCCGTTCACTGCGAAGGCTGGCCCGAGAATGGTAAGTAGAATAGTGGTAGATTAATAATTATGGTCTTGACTGGGGACAAGGAGTGAGAGCTTTGAAACCTAAATTTGACTTAATTTCAACATGCACGATTTGCTCTTAGAATAACGTGTTTGTAACGAGATTTGCAACTAATTTTAAGTGCAATTGTGCATGATGCATAGAAACGACGATATGATTTAGTCAAGAATGATAATAATGCCAAATGTTCGATAATTGTATACCCACGACTCGTGGGTCACTAGTGTGACAAATTCACTTTCTCCCCTAAAGGTGCTGCTTAATTTAAACTGAGCGCGCATGATGGCAGTGTGATGTTCCAGCAATGTATATTCCCACAGGTATTATAGGTAATACAGTTTTGTATAAATAGACATAATAAAAAACCATTATACTAATAAAATTGGAAATGGGTTGATATATTGAAATTTTATACATCATTTAAACTCCATATTGGAAGGTATATTTAATTTTAAAAGTATATCTATAGACTGCGGTGAGTGTTAGTGATCACCTGTGAGGGGCTGTGTTGTGTTGTGTCTGACAGGAAGTGAGTCAGACGGGATTATAGGTAAGAGAAACGCCCCACCTTCAGTAGTAATATTCTGAATGAAATTTTAAATTCATCTGAAGGAAAGTATGATTATAAAACGTGGATTTTTTTGTTTTGGTACAGAGCTGCCCTGTGCTGTGGTAAAGTGAGTTTACAGTAGAAATCTCTATATACTGTCGCCTGCCATAATACATGTTCGAGATCCAATAATTAACTTCATAATTGGTGTCATCATACAATCTGATAACCATAAAAAAAGTAGGTATCCCGTGACAGCAGAGGTATGGTCCATGGTGTGTCTTGCTTTAATAACTTAATTTATTTGTTTGTTTGATTCAGCCACCTTATGTAAGTTTATCACTTGATTATAAATAATATCATAATTGATAGGTATAGTGGTGTTGGATCACTAAGATTGGTAATTTTTCCACACACACTGGTTTATGATTTAGGCCTGAAAAACTGTGGTAATGGTGGAGACAGAGCCAAGAATAACTTATGAGAACACCGCTGCTGCCACAAGGAGTTGTTCAATATCGTTAATTTTTTGCACAGATGTTCTTATTGTTAAAGTAAGTATTATAAAAGAGACGACATTTACTATGACCTAATAGAACCTGACCTAACCAACCAAAGAAACCTACCTAACTTTCTAGCCGGGGAACTCCAATCCCACGATCCCACCCGCTGTATTAAGCAGAAGGTACTTATTTTGTTATCTGGTACCAATGAAAGCTACTTTGTTGAAGCGTCATGGTGTATTTTTTTTTTTTTTTAAGTGAGAGAGTGCTCGGGCCGAGTGGGTCAGTTGTAGACAAACCGAGTAGATGACAACACCCGCTGACTCGACAGATTTTACAGAGGAGTATTTATGGTAAATAATTAATTTTGGTAATTATTTGGATATTGACTGCTGTTTATCATTGAAAATGGGTTTAAAATATCCAATTTTCACTTATTTTATCAGAGGATAATGTATTATGTTGGGAAAAAATATAAAAATGGCTGAAATCATGTGCAAACCTAACCAAATCTAACCAAACCTAACCTAACATTTTTTAACCTGCTTATATCTAGAAAACTAAGCATTTACCCATGAAAATAAATTGAACTGAAAGTAATCAGCCTACAAACCTGTGTAAAATTATCCCCCATAGGTACTGAACCACTGACTGTCACTAGTTGTATATTAGCCTTAATTTCTTCATTAACAAAGCATGTAGATATATCATTTGTGTCATATGATCAATTTTTCACCATGTTATACCCCACAATTTCCCTCATCCTTCATGCATTGTCCACTACAAGTGATTTATGATTGTAGAGAAAACTAAGAAAAAATATATAATTATAATAAAAAGTTGTTGCCTCTTTTAAAATACTTAATATAATGATAAGAACATCTGTGGAAAAAATTAATGAAATCGAACAACTCCTTCTGGTGATAGCAGTGTTCTCATAAATTACCCGTATGGAATCGCACCAAAACTTCTGGAGATGTTATTTGCATGATACTAAACAAGAAAATGGAAACAGTAATGCCCACACTCTAACAGAACCTGACCAAATCAACCAAATCTACCTAACTTCCTAGTGAGGGGGGCTCTGCCCCAATTTCAGTTACCACTGAAAGCACTTTTCTTGAAGCAGGATACTGTATACTGTAATTTTATGTATAATATATATTATACTAACTGCTAATTAAACATTATTGTAGTTTGTATTGATATGTATTTACAGTGCAGAATATACAGGTACTCCGACTTGCGACATACTCGACTGTGTACTGACAAAATTTTCGTTTGTAATTTCCTTTAAAATGGGTGGCAAGTGTAAAAGTGAGAGTTTTGTGGTGCTGAGAAGAAAAAGAGACACCCATTTTAGAAATTCTATGTATCATTTTTGCCTTTTCGACTTACGACCATTTCGACTTATGACCTGGTCGTCGGGACGGAACCTCGTCGTGAATCGAGGAGGGACGTACAGGTATTTACAATCTGCTTACATTGTCTTCATTGTGATGCATGTGAAATGACGCTGGGAACGTAAACTACTGATTTCTTAAGTTTCGCATCTGCCCTGATGTTTCTTAAGAGTTGCATAGTACAGTATTTATCTAGGTCAGGCAGCTGCCCCACTGCCTCCAAGGTTTTTTCAAAGTGAAATCTCAGATCAGACAGCTTAGGCCGTGGACTGGGAGCTTCGTCATCACATCCGTCATCTTTCTCTTCTGTCTTTTCTTCAGAGACACTTGCAGCTATCAATATAATCTTCACAAGATGTTTCATGAAGGGCTCAACACTTCCTTCATCAGAACTGGCAGTCTCGCCAACAACTTTCCGGTTCACCAAACCATGACGGCTTCTAAAATTGAAAAGCCAACCTGCATTTGTGTTGAAGCCTTTTATCTTGAGGTGCTATGCAAAGCGAACTGCAGCATTTTGAATGTCCACACCTCGTACGTTGATGCCAGACGCACTTTCATGTTTGTACCACTTGTACACAGCTTGGTCTAAGTCACTAAAACTTTCCAGGTTTAATTATTTTCTTCACTTTTTTTAGCTGCCAGGGTCCTCTAAGCTTAAAAGAGTGTTTCTGAATCTTGTACCGATTCTTATTTATGTCATAAAAGGTGTTGGACTTGATCCCAAACTCTCCACACACCATGTGCGTGGATGCCTCAGCATCAGCTCAGTCTAACACTTTATTCTTCTCGTGAAGATTCAGGAATTTGAGCTTCATGCCCTTCCTATAACTCCTTGAAGGTGCAGATGCCATATCAGTGATGTTTGAAGAGGGAGAGGATCAGCAGTGAACAAAGTGTGGAAAGACAAGTAGCACACAACCGACCACAACAATATCAAACACCAGACTGACCAAGCGTGGAGAATGGTGTGGCAAGTGTTCGTCACCGTTACCCACTTGGCATTCCAAGTTATCAAATGCCGAATTATCAAGGGTTACTGCCATAATTTTTTTTTTTACCCAGTTACATACATATACAATCCTACATGCAGAAAGTGCAAAAATAAATCAGAAATAATTATCGTAAGGCATAACATAATATTTTGATTATATATGGGCTTCCACCATGAAACTTTGGTGCTAGTGTGTTGATGTTGGAAGGTCCTTGGCGGAGCACTGTTCCTAGGGACGCACCAGAGGCAACTGCAACACATTTTAAACACTAACATGTATTATTTGTGCTCTTTTCATGCCTTCATTAATGCTATTTACTGTACAGTACAGTATATGCTTTTGTTATTGATGCTTATATACTTACAATTTTAAGTTTTAATGTTAGTGTAAAGTCTTCACAGCCAGTCACAGAGGGTTTACTGGACATTTTGTAAAGTTTTGGCCTGGTGCTCCTAATTCCATTAAACTTAACCTATCTGGTAAGCCCTGGGTCCCAAGTATGCTGAATAAATGGTAGTACTGTAATTGTATAGTGTATAGTACATACTGTATACTATGTGTGTTCAGTGATTTCCTATGGAAGGGTCACTTCTTGCTTATGGACAATTTGGCTTATGGATAGCCTCCATGAACGGAACCCAAAAGTAACCTGGGGAGTGTCTGCACTGGCATCGTTGGTTGATTCACCCTTCTTCCACCAAGTGCCTCAAATGCACTTGTATGGTATTAGCATCGGTCTTGACCGGGTGATTCACGGATTCTACTTTTTTATGGATGCTCAGTTATGGATTCCTCTTCTGATAGTCAATACTGTCCAGGGTGTGATTGACCACAGTGCACCCCAGTAGCTTAGAGGAAGTACCTGTACTATAGTGTTTAAACCCGTGCCCTCTTAAAATGATAAATACACGTACAAGGCCAGCGTCTAGAAAGTTAAGTTATAAATTTCTGATCAATATTACGTTCAACATAAGAACTTTGATAATTATTTTCGACCTTTGTACAGTATTCAGGAGGTCCCCGACTTATGAACGTCCGACTTATGAACGCCCGCCGATACGAACGGGGTTAAACCTGAAATTGACAGTATTTTATTTACCTGATGACTTATTTTTTACTTTCACTTACTGTGTTTTGTCATTCTATTTTTTCTTTTGATTTAAATTAAGTGATATAGTGGGATTTTAAGCATTGTTTTGTAAGTACAGTACTGTAGTATGCATATAGCATGTGTTCTGACTTACGTACAAATCCGAATTAAGAATGTCCTCAGGAACGGAACCCGTTCATAGCCGTGGGACCTCCTGTACTGTATTATTATTCTCTCGTCCCAACCTCCTTATAAATGTGAATTTTGTTATTGAATGCAGTAGAGTATGTTAGTGTGTGCATGTTTTACCAGGTTTATGTTTCTTTGTTCTCAGAGTGGGCAGCAGATACAGCAGTTAATTGACTCAAGATGTTTAGCAACACATACAGTAATGTAACAGAGGAGTTGGGTCGGCTCCACCTTGGGAATGCCACCCCTCAGCAGTATTCTCCTGGAGGTGGAAAAAAAGTTGCACCAGTTGTTCCTCCTAAACCAAAAAAGCCTTCTGCTCAGTCTGCATCACAGATCCCATTACATGTAAGTACAGTATTCCATTTTTTATAAATTGAAAGCGAAAAAAAAACTTATAGGTAAAGCATAAATGAAGTGAATGGTTGGTAAATGTTCAATTTAGCATCACTTGTCTTGTGGTCAGTCCAGTCTTCATAATTTTTTCTATTGTGTATACACTGTATATAGGGTGTATATTTTTTTAATAGCTTGCTAGCCATTCTAGCAACTGGTCTATCCAGTGTTTAGTACAGGAGGAAACCGAGGACTGGGAAACCTGTGATGCTTAGCAGGGTCACTCTGGATAATACCCGGTACCCTTCTCACGTGTGTCTGGGCCGAGGCTCGAACCCTTAACATATTGGTGTGAGATACACATTTTAGCGCTGTACCACAAATTTTTTCTAAAATTCCTTATCACTGGAAAAGAAAATTCTCGGCATACAGTAGTTTAGGCATAAAAACTGTTCAGCACCCGGTTTGATGTAAGTAGAGACAGGGAAGCCCCAGCAATTTACCCCATCATTAATTGAAAAAGAAGGTAAATTTGCCTTGAGATAGTCATAGGGAAAAAATTTTTTCACCAACTTTTTGATGACATAGTTGTAGCAGAATCTTACATATTAACATAGATAACTGCCACATTGTATCCAAATTTTCATTTTAAGCCTCACAGTTTGTGTATCAAGTATGTATGTTCATACTGTACTGTACTGTAATTTTTTTTGGCTTATAAATAAAGCCCAATGATGATCTTTGTTGATTTTGCCCTAGCTATTTCAAACATAAGCTCACTTAAATAAAAAAAAAGGTGGAAATGGACAGTAGGCCAGTGGAGTTAGGCGTGCGGGTCGGGTCGTGTTGCGTCTCTGTAACAAAGCTTGTTCGGCATTCGGGCCTTTGTTGTTGAGCGGCAGAAATTGGACAGTGATTACATAAGATCATCAAGATCGTCTTAGTGATGTGAAAGTGTAAATCGATGTAGGATTTTTAATGTTAGACGCAATTGTATTTTTGAAAACTCAATCTCCACTGAGTTGGATATACAGCCCGGGTCAGGAGGCCTACAACCACAAAATCATTGCCATATGACAAAGCTTTTATTTTAGTTTTTTACGGAGTTGTGGTCACGGCTGTGATAAAGGCCAACCAGGGAGCGTAGTACTGTGCCTTTAGTTAAATCAGTTCATAGTGTCATCAGTGACTGCGGAAGAGGTTGTAAATAACTTAAAGCGAATACAAATTGGTAAGCAAGCTGGTAAGGCACCACTGCCAGCTGAAACCAAGGCGCATTATAGGTGCCGCAGAGACTTTAAATTTTATTTTGTTTGCGTGCTTTCTCATGGACTGAAACTGTGCCTACAATACATCATTCACAGGGAGATACAATGTACACAGTGATAGCACAAAGAGATATAGCTGTTGATGAGAACAGGAATAGAAAGCGTGCAGTGGCCCCTCGGTTAACGAACTCAATCCGTTCCAGAAGGTCGTTCGTTAACCGAAACGTTCGTTAACCGAAACCATTGTTTCAATGGGTTTTTGGGTAATTGGTTCCAGCTCACCGAAAATTTCCTAAATTCAACAAAAATGGTAGAAAAGTTCACTTACTTTAAGGTGTGTATGTAGAAGGCTCCTGGATGATGATGATGATGATGGGATTTAGAATGGGGGTGGAGGAGAAGGAAGAAGAGAAGGCATTGGGGTGGAAGAGAAGTCACCCCATGGTGCCATTTCACCCATAAAATTTTAGCTCTCTGGTTTAATTCAAGATTATTTTCTTTAAATCAACGCTGCACTGCATTATATATTGTCAATATATAAAATATATTTCAAAATGACCAATAATTTGCTTGGAAACACAGAAAAAAAGCGTTTAGTTGAAGAGAGTCTCAAGCAAGATGTTACCTCCAGTGAAAACAGAGAGAGACTGACGCCTGTTTGCTGTGTAAGAGGCTGGATGCCGCGCATTAAACTAGTCACTTTACCTTCAATTTTGTTCAATAATTGTTAAAATGACTAAAAAATTGAATATTAAACTTTTAAAATTATTGAATAGTATAAACTTCTTGATATTTACAAAAATAGTAAGGAATTTAAGCCCTAGAACCGATTAATGTATTGGCGGACTGATACTAAAGCTGGTTGCCCTGTCAGTGCAAGCGAAAACATGTTGAGGTCGGTTCGTAAGAAGTTCGTTAAGCGAATTTTTTTTCGTTAACCGAATTGAAGATCCTTATGGAAGGCAGTTCGTTAATCGAAATTACGTTAACCGAGGTGTTAGTTAAACGGGTCACTGTATAAGGAAATACGAGTTAAAATAAAAAATAAATAAAATCAACAAGCTTGGCTATCTTTAAAGGCATTCTATTACTGCCCCAAAGAAAGTTTTGTTTTACTTTTCTGTGTTTCTGAAGGACTGAGTGGGTGTATAAAATCCGTTATTCATAGCAAAATGCAGTTTACGTAGAGTTAGCACATAAATACCGACAAATTGCCGAAGTGAACTGAAAAAAAAAAGAGAGAAGAAAAACAGAAGACAACCTCAAAGGCAACAGCAGAGGGCAGCTAAGTACAGTAATACCCCGATTTACGCGGTCAATTGAATAACAGAACATAAGGGATTAATTGAAATAGAGACTCCCAAACTCCACTTTTTCAGACACAATACCTACGTTATAGTAAAAATAACATCTTAATTTTATGATGGGATGCACACACAATTAATAATTAGAGAAATATCAATAATATTAGGTTTTTTAACACTTACATTAGTAGAAAAGATGGCTGGGCACACGGGGATGGGGGGTTGGTTCCGAGGCAGAGGGCAGATTATTGGCCCTCACCTGTATCACTTGTATCACTGTCCACCACAGAGGCTTGCTGGGCCTCTTTGTCAAACCCCTCAAAGTCCATATAAGTCCATATCCTCACTATCACTGACTTCGGCCGGCTGTGGTGGGTGGCGGGTGAAGAACTCGGTCATGTTTTGATGACTGGGTGACCTTGTGCGCACCCTGCCCGCGCTGCTTCCTGCGTATATGAGTATATGCACCGCGTAAATTGGGCATTCCGGTTCTGGCGGGGTACCGCGTAAACGAGAACCGCGTAAACCGAGGTATTACCGTACTGTTTTTTTTCTCTTTATTTTAAAATAGGTGTAGATCTATACACAGTCTGCACCTCCCCCCCCACCACCACCACAACAACAACCATGAGTATGATGTGTGATTACTGCAGGGGACGTTGCATTAGTCGGGCGACTAATGCAATGTTTAGGATGATGCAAACTGCCATAAAGCATGAAGGCTGTTGCTGGTATTGCCCTGACTGCATAGTCAAGGTGAAAGAGGCGATTGCAAGCCATAGAGAAACGAGTTCCCTAGGGATGAAAATAGATGAAGCTGGAGCCTTGCTGGTTGCCAAACTAGAGTAAGTTGGGATAGAGATCCTTGCTAAGACTGAGGAAGTAGCCGACAGAATGGAGGTGGTTGCTAAGAGGAGATATGCTGAGGTATTAGCAGGGCCGCGGGAGGGGGCGGAGAGTAATGGAGGATCAGAACAGGTTCTATAGCAGCTAGGGACTCTGAAGAAGTGTGTCAAAGAAATGAAAATTAACGGACCTACTGTTAGGGGAGAGGAGGAACAACGGGAACGTTTCCAGCGCAGGAACAATGTAATAGTTTTTGGAGCCAGGCGGAGGGAACTGAGAGTAAGATAACACACGATAAGATGCAGTTTAAGAATATTTGTTCAGAGGTTCTGAAGATACCATCAATGCCTCAGGATGCAAGGAGGCTGGGACAAAAGCAGGGGGACAAGCCTTGCCCCCTCAGGATCACACTAGTGAGTGAGGAGGAGAAATGGGAGGTAATTCGGCAGGCAAAAAACTTAGCAAGGAGCGAGACATTTCGGAGTGTATTCATTCTCCCAGATTGCACGGTAATGCACGAAATCATTATCCGTACCTGTCACAAGCGGGGTACCACAGGGCAGTGTATTGGGCCTGCTGTTGTTTGTTTGTTTCATAAATGACATGCTTGACGTTGTACACTCCTCCATACAAATGTTTGTCGATGACGCCAAGTTATTTCGGTAAATCAAGAACCAAGCGGACTGTGGAGAGCTGCAGAAGGACCTCTGTGGGCTCCAAGAATGGTCGAAGAAATTGCTGCTGAGATTCAATGTCAAGAAGCGTAAGAGGATGCACCTGGGGCGTACCAACGGTAAGGAGGCGTATCATATGTGCCAACAGGATGAAGAAACTGCACTACTTGAGACTGGATGTGAGAAGGACCTAGGTGTGTATGTTGACAATGAGCTGAAGTACTCGGGCCATTGTGAGAAGAAGGTAAATCAGGCAAATAAATTATTGGGTCTTATAAGAAGGTCGTTCAGATATCTAGACTGTCCGTCCCTCGTAACGATCTTCAAGAGTGAAGTGCTTCCCCATCTGGAGTACTGTCACCCCGTCTGGTCCCCGAGATATGCTAGGGACTGTCAGTTGGTTGAAAATGTTCAAAGGAGGGCCACCAGACTGGTGCCTGCACTTTGGCACCTCAGCTACCCTGAGAGATTGGAGCGCCTGAACTTGGCTAGCTTATACTACAGAAGGGCAAGGGGTGACCTAATTGTGGTGTATAAGCATCTCAAGGGACACTACTCAGTCGAGTGTCCTTACTTGGAGCTGGCGGACGCTCGCCCCACAAGGGGTCACAGCTCAAGATTGAAGAAGCCGCAAGTCCAAAAAACTGTGAGGGGCAAACTTTTTCGGAATGAGAGTTGTGAACTCTCGGATCAATATACTGTACCAAAAAGTGTTGTGACGGGACCGAATTGTGAGCTCTTTCAAGACCAGACTTGACCAACACTGGAGCAGGTTCAGGTACATTCAGGAGCCGGTGCATGTCCAGTACTTGCCAACAGTGTGTAACAGAGACGTGACCGATCACCCAAGCTGCTAACGAGCCGATCAGTGGTGAAGAGGATAAAAGCAAAAGGTGTTCATTATTATAAAAAAATAGCTTAAAACAAACATGTGTAAATGAGGAGGTGCATATAGAGAATCCTAAGTGACAGTTATCTTATCCATTCCTAATTGTGAGGATTTTGCCATCTTACATGATACAATCATTCAGAGTACTGTCCTCATATCTGAGGGTTGGTGACCACAGTCCTCCACTATAAATGTTCTTTGGCTGTTTTTACCCAACTTCCAAGGTTTTGTATCTCTCTGGGGACCCAGCTTTTAATTTTATTTGTCCATCCCAGTCTCTGCCTTTTCCTTGCTCTAGTATTCTCAACTGTGCCCATTAATACTCATATACTGTTATTATTCCTCATCCCAAATTATATGTCCAAATTATATGTTCAACCTCTTTCTGGTGTCTTCTGAAAGTGTCCACGCTTCTGACCCACACATTAGTCCTTGCCATATAAAGCCTTCAGTAGCCTTTTCTCAATTTGAAATTAATGTCCCTTTTCATTCAATATTTTAGATCATTAAATGTTGTGTTTGCTTGCCCTATTCTTGTTTGGATGTCTTCCTTACATCTACCATCACAGCAAATGTTACTTTCCAAATATTTGAAATTTTCTACCTGTTTAAGTTCCTGTTGCCTTCCATACTTTTTAATTTAGGATTTATTTCCAGTTCGGAAACAATCATTAGCTACTTTCGTCTTTGCAGCATTTACTCTTGAAACATAATTTCCACCTTTTTGTGCTAATCTGTTAATGAGTTTTTGTAATGCCTCTTCACTGGGTGTGATACGAACAGTGTCATCTGCATTGCTTATATTTGATGTTACTTTGCCATCAAGTTTTAATCCTTCATTGTCACTTATAACTTCTCTCATTAAGAATTCTGAATGTATTTTATACAATGTTGGAGATAGAATGTAGCTTTGTCTTACTTCCTGTCTAACTGTGAACCAATTAGTAAGTTCATTATTTACTAACACTGCATCCTCCTGTTGCCAGTAAAGATTATTTAAAATTCTAATATCTCCTTCATTAATGCCTATTTTTCCAAGATCTCTAAGTTTATTGTGCTTTACCTTATCAAAAGCTTTTTCAAAATCAACAGAGCAGATGTACCAATTTCTTTGGACCTCTAAAGCCCCTTCACTCAAAATTCTCAAATCAAATTTAGTTTCTCTAGTTCCTTTTCCCTTTCTAAATCCATTTTGCTCTTCAGATAACTCACTTTCTATTCTGACCTTTATTCTACTTAAAATTATGTTGAATAAAACTTTGCAGGCATGACGTATTAAGCTTATTGTTTTAAAGTGGGTGCACTGAAAGGCTCCTGTCTTTTTAGGTAATAATACTGTACAAATGTTGATGTTTTTAAATCACTGCAAAGGTCTCCTTTGAAGTACTGTATACAGAATTTCACATTTTAGTTAAACATTTAATCTTATTTTTGCCCATTTGTTTTATAAATTCTGCTGGGAGTTGAAGAACCCACAAGCTTTATCATTTTTCATTTTTACTCAGTTCCTCAACTATGGTTTCTAGAATTGGTATTTCGATCTTAATTTCCTTTTCGTTTCTTACCTCCACCAATTCTATCCTTATTATATAGTTCTTCTGTGTACTCTACCCATCTCTCTTTTACTTCTTTTGCCTGAAGCAGGATCTTATTGTGTTTGCTTTTAATAGTCCTACCCCATTTATTTCCTTTTTTCTTGCTTATTTACCTGTAATTATGCCGTCTGTCATCATCTTCAATCTCCTTGCATCTCCTTTCTAGATCATTTTTCTTGTCTTATCTGCATTCATTTTGAAATTCTCTTGTTAATTTTTATGTAAACCTCATTTCAATTTCTCATATTTCTTTAAAATTTCATTTGTCATCCACTTACTTTTAGCCTCATTCCTCCTATGTCTTATAAGCTTTCCCCAGTCTCTTAACATTACTTTTTTGTAATACAGTACTGTAATTATATTGTTATCCTGGTCCTTGTTCATCAATGTCCCCATCTCACAATACTGAAAATCTATTTTCGGTTTCAATTTCACATTCTATCTCTGCTTCTGTTTAAAGCAGTTGTCCCTAACCTGTAGTTCGCAAAGATGTACTGTATTAGAAAATTGTGAATTAGTTGGGATTCTTTGTAAGAGTGAAATTAATGAAAATATGTACTAACTTGATACAACTATCATGTACAGGACGTGTGTATTTACCCAGACCAGGCCCAGAGAGAGAGCCAGCAATCTCACTGGGGAAAATACACACGTCTAGTCCAAGAGTAAATGTAAAAAGTATGTAACTGGTAACAGTTAAATGTGTAAAACTACAATAACTGTACAGTATACCTGTATATGAAATTTTGTTTTTTGAATGTAGATCCAAAGTTTTGGCGCCCTCCACTATATGTGGCCCAGATCCTATAAATGGTTGGGGAGAACTGGTTTAGAGCTGACCTAAATCCCATTTGATATTGTCCATAGTTTTTATTTTTATTTTTTTAAGTTTTAGCCCTACTAAACTCATTACTAGGATGTGATCTGACCCACAATTTGCCCCTTGATAAGTCGTGGTTCGGGTTATTTGAATTTCCAAGTCTCTCCTGAATTAAATTGTAATCTATGATATTTAATAAGAAGGGGAGGGGGGGGGTTCATTCAACAGGTAATGTCAGCAAAGTAATGTTTGAAAAGTATCGTGATATACAGTATGTACTGTACTTGTGCGTATATATAATTGTAAACATTTCTTTATATTAAGTACAGTATTAGGATATTAAGTTGTGTAAAACCTAATAATCTTAGTTACTTGGATGAGCTAACAAAGTAAGTGTTTATATATGCTGCGAAATGACCAGGGAGAAAGAAAGCATAATTAGCGGGAAGTGAAAATTTGCTTAATTACCTAATTTAATAAAAACTTACTTCATAATGAATATAAACAATTATAATTTATAGTTTAAGAGATACGGTAATTCAAATTAGGCCTATGGTATTTTCCTGTGAATTGAACAATTAGGAATGCCAAGTGTGGTGTCAGAAGAGAGCTTGAACAACCCTCTGGGAAGACAGACACACCGAGCCTCAGGCAAGAAAGACCTGCTAACCACTAGATGTTCTAGTAACTTCTATCAACCATTCATGATCACCATTTCAGTTTATAATAATTGTGCATCTTAAGACTTAGACGTAATCATTTCAAGAAGGCCACATGGTCCAAATGATCCTCCGTCTCTACCGTCTACGAGCGAAGAATCACATTTGTTATATCACATAGTACCATTTAGACTGTCTAAACCTGACTGTTGTCACTAGTGCTAATACAGTATACAGGTGCAATTCAGTTGGGACAATGTTTTGACCAATGCATCTTATGATGGTGCAAAGTAGACTCAAGTTATAACATATGTTGAGACGATTTATGACATCACCAGTCGTCATTAACAGCTAGTAACACGGTTTAAACCTTATAATCCCATTGTTATTCACTTATACCAGGATATGCCATTATATTAATTCAACAGCAATCATGCATAATTTTTCAAAGATTTGATAGCATAGCCGTGATAAGTTTTTTAGTTGCAATGGCTCGTATTTTTACCTATATGTACCACACTGTGTGTGTGTGTGTGTGTGTGTGTGTGTGTGTGTGTGTGTGTGTGTGTGTGTGTGTGTGTGTGTGTGTGTGTGTGTGTGTGTGTGTGTGTGTGTGTGTGTGTGTGTGTGTGTGTGTGTGTGTGTGTGTGTGTGTGTGTGTGTGTGTGTGTGTGTGTGTGTGTGTGTGTGTGTGTGTGTGTGTGTGTGTGTGTGTGTGTGTGTGTGTGTGTGTGTGTGTGTGTGTGTGTGTGTGTGTGTGTGTGTGTGTGTGTGTGTGTGTGTGTGTGTGTGTGTGTGTGTGTGTGTGTGTGTGTGTGTGTGTGTGTGTGTGTGTGTGTGTGTGTGTGTGTGTGTGTGTGTGTGTGTGTGTGTGTGTGTGTGTGTGTGTGTGTGTGTGTGTGTGTGTGTGTGTGTGTGTGTGTGTGTGTGTGTGTGTGTGTGTGTGTGTGTGTGTGTGTGTGTGTGTGTGTGTGTGTGTGTGTGTGTGTGTGTGTGTGTGTGTGTGTGTGTGTGTGTGTGTGTGTGTGTGTGTGTGTGTGTGTGTGTGTGTGTGTGTGTGTGTGTGTGTGTGTGTGTGTGTGTGTGTGTGTGTGTGTGTGTGTGTGTGTGTGTGTGTGTGTGTGTGTGTGTGTGTGTGTGTGTGTGTGTGTGTGTGTGTGTGTGTGTGTGTGTGTGTGTGTGTGTGTGTGTGTGTGTGTGTGTGTGTGTGTGTGTGTGTGTGTGTGTGTGTGTGTGTGTGTGTGTGTGTGTGTGTGTGTGTGTGTGTGTGTGTGTGTGTGTGTGTGTGTGTGTGTGTGTGTGTGTGTGTGTGTGTGTGTGTGTGTGTGTGTGTGTGTGTGTGTGTGTGTGTGTGTGTGTGTGTGTGTGTGTGTGTGTGTGTGTGTGTGTGTGTGTGTGTGTGTGTGTGTGTGTGTGCGCGCGCGTTTATGGGAGACAGGTAAGCAGATATACTGTACAGTGGGAGGAGTGAGGGTGGTGTTGGGGGCGGTAGGTGTGCAGGTGATCCATGATAGAGATGAGAATTTTTGAGTGAGGACCACGTTGAGAAAGCTTACTATGTCACAGGTAGATCTAGAAGTAATGTGTCTGCTTTATCTCAGTGTACAACTGTTATCCATGTTAAGTAATGACTGCTTAGTATTCGTAACTTAAATTAAAAGGTTGGTTTTATAAGAGGCGTTTGCAGGATGGATTTGTCATGTTTACCCCACTGTACGTTTCTTTGGTGGGTATTTATTTTCTTGTTATCACCAAAGAAATTATGAGGATTCATCATCATCGTTTTATGGCTTATTTTTTACGCTTTCATGGGTTAGTTATGATTACAGCTGAATTCCCTTCTTCTCGATAACCCACTTTTACAGTGTGAGAATTGGGCATTACTGTATATGTAGCATTTTCAAGCATACATTTAGCTGCCGGTGTAAGGTTGGATCTCACTGAGGTAATCCAAGATTTCCTGTGTACCTGGTTAGTGCTGTAAATATGTGCTCAAGGTGTATCTGAAGCTGTACAAGCGTGTCATTGAGGGATAGTTAATGGGGGTGAACCATATTACTGAGTGGAGACAGTAGGGGAGGTACCTTCATTTGACCAAATATATATAATTTATCCTGCGGGAGAGAGAGAGAGAAGTAAGCTGCTTTTGCGACATCTTAGTTCAAGGCAGGGAGAGGGACACGCCAGCCTTTAAGGTACATAATTATATAATATTGCTGTGCTAACTGGGTTTGTGCCACTAGTTAATTCTTTTCCAAGGGGACATTGTGTTTCACGTTTAATAATATAGCTTCCATTTTTAGTCATATCCCTTTGTCACATTAGTATTTAATGGATGATAGCCTCCAGTCATCTTTTAAGACAAAGAAAAAAATGGTATTTCGTCCTAACGGGAACTTAAAACTACAAATGCCAAACGAATTGAAATTACCAGGAAAACTTTATCAATAAGAGTTTTAGTACTTTCAAGGTCGTTTTAAACCGCCACTGCCCCGAAGCTGTTTTGACACATAATCACACTAAACGTAATATTGGATGTATAAGTCCTTATGAAATAGTTTCGTTGTGGAAATGTAGAAAGCATGAATTGAACAAGGAACATTAATCATACAACCATAAAATGTCCTGGATAATCTTACATAATATCATTAGTGAACTTAGGAAACAGATCATATAAGGAATTTATGCCATAAAAGTCTCTAAAATATTTAGTGTTAGGACAAGCCTCCACAACATGCCTCTCGGTTTGCACGAGGCCACACACACACAGGCGGTGTCTCCACTGTCAGGCTGTGCCCAGACACTCTAAAACGTGTAAAAGATATTCATTGCAAATCATTAATTGCATGTTTCTTGATGTAAGTATAATGCACTACAAAGCTTAGATTAATGTCCTTATATACGTTGCAACTTGATATGTCAGAGTTGGCAATGTCATTATGTACTGTACATTTCCAATTAATACTGGCATTATTGGGAACATTATTGTGTATCATATCGGTTACACTCAGCAGCAGTCCTCTCCCACTGTCTTGCATACGCCTTCTCTTATACAGTATTCTGCTTATCTAGTGTGCTTAATGTATTTGAATTCTCCACCTTTTAACTTATGCTCTGTGTGTGTGTATGTGCGCGCTGTAAATGTTTGTACAGTATGTTAGGTTTTTGTGGCGCCATCATCATGAGCGTGGTCGTCCTCACAGTCAGACGTGTGTCACTGTAGGTGATGGCCGGAGGCATTAGGCACACGGAGCCCCTGGCAAGGACAGCATCGCACTAACGTTGTTTCTTAGGTTTAAAAGAGTGAATGGAAGACTAAACTTTGCGGATATGATGTATATTTCTATGTATAGTATTGCCAGGATGTGATGGCGGTGTGGATACACAGTGGACGGACACATAATCCTCGGTGCCCCGAGTTGGCTATGATACATGACCGCTGTCGTGATAACAGAAAAATAAACAATAAAACTGGACTCGATGGAGGAGTGTGGTTGTGGTCCCACGATGCATAGAGGCAACAGTCGCTGGTTGTTCACTGGGGCTATCACCCTTGTGGCTCATGTAGGGGGTTAAAGGATGCCAAGGAGAGGGTGAGGGAGGGAGTGTTGGGGGGGTTGGGGTTGTTGCCGTATTTGCAAGGTTGCATTCCTAGAGTTTGAGTCAAGGTAACGTGGGCTGAGTGGCTGGCTCTCATCATGTTATCACGGACCACGCCACCCACCCTCCCTCCTTAATGGCTTCCACCCTTATCAGTCCTCTTCGTTCTCGTCCCCAATATGTTTCTCTGTCTTCCCAAACCCGCACTTACTGTATATACCAATCTGCCCCCCCCCCCACACACACACACACACACACACATACACACACACATCTCGTCCCTTACAGATTCTTGGGTCTTTCACATCTCCCCTTTCATACTGCCCGCACATCTCCCCTAATTCTAGTTTCACACCCCTGCCCCTATCCCCTGTACCTCGTTTTCCTCTCATCTCGTACCCTATTCTGTGTTATTTCTGTGGTGAGGCGAGTGTGTAGCAGAGAGACAGGTGGGCAGGCGATTGGTAAAGGTAGTGCCGTGATATTACCAGCGTAGCGACGTAGCCCCTCCCTCTCACTGAGCTGAGGTTATGATGTAGGTCAGCTTGTGGTATCACCACCACTGTCACTACTTGTCCATTTAATATGACTTCCGTAGACGTTACAAGTTATTATATCTCTCACACGGATTTTTTGAGTTGTAGCAATTGTTTGTTTATTGTTTCTTCCATTTCAATATCTTTTCTTTTACTGAGAATAATGTGCAGCATAATACGTCTCTTTTTGATGTGACGTTCCTCCTCTGCTAGTAATCTTTTATGTATCTTTAGTGGAGAATTTAGAGCAGAGTCCAGACACGGTTATGTTTATCTAATCAAAATTCACTTTAAGGCAGAAACCAGCGGGGAAAAATTCATGAACAACAAAGGAGTACTCCCATGGCGTATCACATTAAATGTCCTCCGCCAATTAGGAAGCAAAATTTTCTTATTCAGATATTCCATTATGTTAACAAACACATTGAAAATGTAAATTGTTGAATATTTTTCCATTTCCCACAAAAATAACTAAGACACAATTAACATTGAAATTACAAACTTTGCAAAACACCAAATGATGTATACATGTCATAAGATTTTGTATTATCCAAACAACTTCCAGTGGCTGAAATATGTTCATAATTTATGTTATTGTATTGTACAGTAGTGTGTTGTAGACGGTGGGGTACTGTAGAAGTCCCTATACCCCTTTTATATTAGGCGAAACTTGATTCCCCAAGATCAACGTTCAGATATCACATGAAGAAAGAAGTGCTAGTTATCTGAAGGTGTCCTCATTTTGTCGGCGAGAGAGACTGACGTGACTAAAGGCTTGAAACTTGTTCGTGATGTATTCACAACTGTCACGTCAGTATTACTACTTCAAATGTCACAGAACGTAGCTACGACTGGATAGTAACGCGCTAAGTGGTGATAAATAAATATGGGCAATTACCCAGAGGTAAAGTAACTGGAAGCCGAATAACGCAGGGGTATATGAACATCTGGCCCCACCCTCTATTGTGAGTGTTGAGTGACGTGTACTGTAGATCGGACTTGTTGGTATGTTTTTGTAGAGACCTGTATTGTTTTGTTTTATGTGTACTGTATGTGTAGCGATGGGAAGGGCGAGGGCTGTCACGAATAGTGAGACAAAACATAAAAAACGGCGTTTTTTTATAATAAACTTTTTTTTGCAAAAAAACATGGAGAATTTTGTTTTGTTTACTGGCCAAAAATGTATTTTATGGTTTTATTATAACAATTATAACATTGCTTTAAGCCAATCCGGCTAATATCTAATAACTAGAAACATTTGAACTGTTTTTTTTTATACGGGGAATAGCCCACCCGGGCACAGGTCATCGACCCACAACAAGGCCTTGGGGCCTATTTTACCTACCAAATTTCTTTAATTAAATGCAACTGACACCTACACGTTATTTTTCCCTAATCTAAGGTCTAATTATGAAAGTATAGTGCAGAGAAGAATGTGCAATAGTTACTGTGTCCAGTGTATGTTGGACTATGGTACCGTACTGGTAACGAACCGGTACTGTACGCATTTAAACAGGTTCTAGCAAGCTGCCAGCCAGCCACTGCTTGAGCAGTCCACTGTCACTGATTTAATTTTAGTTTAACAAATTTATTGACAAAGCTTGGAGTACAGTTTTCCTATTCTGTCACTGTTTCATGAGCGTCTGAGTCTCATTGGGGAAAGTTCTGGGTTGATTTATAGAAGAGGATAGAAATCGATTTTTTATTCCTATGATAAGTTCAGACAAAACAAGACGATTTTCATCTATGACACTTTTGGTGCCTTGTGCCGAGATATCTGGAGTTGAAAATGAAAAAAAAAAAAATACAAGACAAATTGTAAGCGGTGGCGAGAAATGACTCCTCGATAATTGTCTCAATAGCGAACGAGATGAAAACAGGATATTCAAATGGATAGAAATAAATCTGAAACTGTCCCATCGCTCTCTAATAACTTACATGACACAGCTAATTATTTACAAGTCCCACCACAAGTAAATCTTGTGGCTTCATAGCTTCTATGTACTGGGAATCTTCAGTACAATAATTTCTTTCGTTTATTTCTAGTTTTCGTGTCTGAAATACTAGAGGGACAAACAATATAGTAAAATTTTGAACCTTCTGGTCGGGAGAAACCTAAGAAATATTTTTAACAAAGTGGTCCAGAGGCTACTATGAAAATATACTGAATCATACTTACGATAATTTTGGCGGCAGAAATTGTGGTGCACTACACGTGTCAATTGAAAATGTACAAGTTGAAGATTTTTTCGAATTAAAATATATTAGGGAATCGTGACCCTGGACTCGTTTGGTGACCGGGGAATCCGTCCTCTTGTAGCCTTGGTGATTCACCTCGGCGCCATGCGACTTTCCATTGAACGAAGTTGGAATTCTCGTTTCCCATAGAAACCCCTGGCTACAGTCCCGTTTGCCTTTCCTCCTTTCTGACGTCCTGACCACGCCCTTTAAAAATGAAAAAAGAAATATGGAATATCCTAAATACGCCTCAGATGTGGTGGGTGAGTGGTAGGAATCAGGTGTAGCTGTGCCGTCCACTTTCCCTTGTACCGAGCTGGGTCGTGTTCCCTTTCGCTCACTTTACTCATGGCCAACGCCAGGTTTGCTGTTGTAACACTGGACTGCGCTTCTTGTATACAGCAACACACAGCTCACTGGGTTTCTCGGTTTTTAATTGCTTCTGACTAATTTTTTTAATTGTGTTGCTGATACTACTATTCAGTATACTTGACAATCGATGATTTCCCAAGTACATTATATTGATCATTTCGGGTCAAGGATGTATTTGTTCATGTTTTATTGCATGATATTTACATTATTCACCCGATCATAACGAAGTTTTCACAGCTGGTCGATACATAGATGGTACTGCATTATTTCGATTTAATTTTTTTATCATAAGACTTTTGGAGTTTAAGTGTCGGTATATTTATTAAGTTTTACAGCTGTGAAGTGTCAAGTAATGTCAGTTTTATGGAGTTGTGAGGGTGTGCTACAGTTTACAGGTTTGAAGTTATGTAATGGTTGTAAGGGTGAATATAAAGAGTATGAAGTTTGAGGTGCAGGACGTGACCATAGCTCTATGATGAAGGTTACTTGTGGGCCACTGCTCAAGTCATGATCCCTGCCGCAGCAGCAGCCTGACATTAAACATATGGGGACCAGAGTAGGACATGGGGGTGTGAGGGCCGGGGAGAGTATTTAATATATATATATATATATATATATATATATATATATATATATATCGTCACTTATGGGTTAGGGTTACGATGGTATTAAAACGTTTGAAGTAAATAATGCCGTGTAAATGACTACTTCATTCATCTGAAAACAGTCCACAAGGCGTGAGATGACAGGGAGTCAATTAACAAGCAAATTAACCATGGCGCCCACTTGAGATGACTAGCGCAAGGCGGAGCCGGGATGTCAGGTCCGACCATTACTCTTACCATAAAACAGCGCCACTACTGAGAGTTGGTGATTGGAACGTTTCGCTGACATTCCTTTCATATACCGGTACCATATGCGTCATTGTGGGGAGGAAGAGAACCCTAGGCGCTTCCGATTGCTCGTGTTGTGACTTCTCTGATTTCAGATTCAAATGCAACTGGCTTGTGTTTTCCCAAGCGAAGGAAATTTCGGTGCTACTGTAGTATGCAGTCTACCGAGCTGGAATTTTGTCTACCGGGATATTTACTCTGTAGCATCCATTAACCTAACTTGGGTTAGGTTAATATAGGTTAGGATAGGATATATTAGATTAAGTTATATGGAATTTCTCTCCTCACTCTCAGAATGAGGTCTTGGCGGCAAAAATTGGTTTAATTTTTGGGTTTGAAGCAAACTCCTTAAACGAAAAAAAATAATACTGAAGGTTTTTGATGTGTGTTTGTTTGGAATAAAATTCATGTTTCAATTGCGACTCGGAAGGCGTCATCATTAATATTGTGAACGTATACTAATACAGCTCCAAGTCTCAACCTTTAGCATTACTATCTATGTGGTCATGCACGCCACCCATCTCTGCTACCAGTGGTGTTTGTGTGTGTAACCTTTACAACTCGTGTCTGGTGTCAGTTAAAGTGATGAGTGTCTTGTGTTAAGGGCAAGTGGTGTTGGTGGCATGAACCAGTTCTACATGGTGACACCACCTACTGCCCTGCTTACACGCTCCACTGCCTTACTGCTTCCTCACATACTATGATGTAATATTGCTATTGGTCCTTATTAAACACCGTGGTTAGCGAACGGCATGCGATCAAAAACTTTAGATCAACAACACTGTTCTGCCTTAGTCATCAATTGTGGGCACCAACCAACCATACCACTATAGGATGTGTTTTACCAATGTTTAATCTTGCAGCAAACACCTTGAGTTAGCAGCGAGTAGAAAGTGGAGGAATTCGCTCATACCATAATGTGGGCATTATATAATTATATTGTTTATGTTGGTATCAGTTAATCCCAGGACGGTAATATCTTGATTGTGTTGCCCGAAGATGAGAGCATTTAGGAAACTTAAAAATATTAGTCATAACAATAATTGTGAATATAATCGAGTGTAAGTTAGCGTACCAAGAATCGCAGGTTGCTATGTTGACACCGAGTACAGTTATATATATATATATATATATATATATATATATATATATATATATATATATATATATATATATATATATATATATATATATATATATATATATATATGTGCGCGTGTGCGCGTGCATGCGTGCGTGCGTGCGTGCGTGCAAGAGAGAAGAATCCCGGATGAGTGCATCTCCTTTTTCAAACTAATATGTCAGTACTACATGCAATGTGCGATAGAGTATCGTGGGAATAAGACAGCCGCGGTGCTTTCGAGACCACACGGTAAAGTTGATGTTTCGGAATGTTATTTGTGTTCTCGAGAGATCAGTTGGTTATCTCAGTCTCTTGTATTGGGAGACGACGACATTTCTTGGTAGATGGGAAATTACGACAATTAATGAGTTGTAATACATCACCTCGAACAAATAACTATGAATTTTGACAACCTGGTATGTGGATCAAGTTTTCAAGAGAGCTCAGTGTCGATCATATACAGTAGTCATTAGGCCAGACTTAAGAACTTCTGTATGGTATATTTTGTTTTTGTGCTTTACGTAGTATACTAGTGAATATATTATAGTCATGATCAATTATTGTGTCGCCAGTGACCTCACCCGATCCTACCGGGGACTGACCTGACTGTTCCCAGGCGACCTCACTTAGGTACCTTCTTAACCCCTCATAATCTGCTGATCGAAAGTCTGGTACTCTGACCATATTGTCATTGTTTTTCGTTTCCCAATTTAGGGTGAACCTGATTTCTCTGTGATCACTGTTCCCTAGTTCTTCTACTGTGATATCTCATAATATTTTCTTCATTTGTTAATACTAGGTCTAATATATTGTCACCTTTTGTCGGTTTTGTAATTAGTTGTTTCAAAAAATTGTCCTGTACTGCGTCTTGGAAGTCTTCAGATTCATAGTCACCTACAATGTTGTCCCAGTCAATATTTCTGAAGTTGAAATCCTCCATAATGCATAGGTTGTTATATTTTGCTGCCCTACTCATTTCCTGCCATATAGGCTGAGATGCTTCTTTCCCAAGACTTGGGGACCTGTAAATCACTCCCATAGTTAGTTTTTCTATTCCTTCTGCAGTTTCTACCCATACAGACTCGGTTCCTATTTCACCCTTTATTGAATTATTAATACAACATTTTAATGTATCCCTGACGAAGAGTGCGACCCCTCCCCCCTTCCTACCTTCCCTGTCCTTGTGAAAAAGGTTGTACCCTTCTATGTGGTACTCTGATAAAAAGTTCTTGCTCGCCAGATTCATCCAAGTTTCGGTGATTGCTATGACGTCTACATTCTGGGTACATACAACCGCTCTCAGCAAGTCTATTTTATTTCTAACGCTCCTACTGTTTGTATAGTATACATTTAAACCTACCCTTCCCTGGTCCTGTTTTACCCCTTGTCCTGAGTAACCAATTTTACTCCCCAGGACATGCTTGCTTTTTGACTCCCACTTACCCTGATCTCTCTCTACTGGCACCTCCCCCCCCCCTTTTGGAGTGGTGGCTTTATGCTGTGCAAAAAGAAACTGAAACAAAAATAAACAAACATGAGAACATCAAGTTGCCGCATCACGACTCAAATGCCTCGCACCATAGTATAGATTGTGTACCCACTTCCCTTAATAGGCGAGGCTCTTTTATTGTGGGAATATTACTAATTTTCTCGCCTTTATGTGATTGAAAAAGAAAAAATAAGCCACAAGACTGATTTTAATTGATGATTTTTTTGTTTACGATAGAGACAGTGTTATTCCTCCCCCTTATTATATCGCGGAGCGGGAATAAGACAAATAGTGGTGGAATTAGTAAACAGTATATAATTTCTTAAACAACTCTTACAGTATTCAGTTTAGTAATTTAAAACTATTCGCAGGTAGTGTGTACTTCGTGTAAACTTACTGTAATATTTTTGTAGAGCTAGTAATTAGTTTTAGAAAAAGCTGCATTGTGAATTTTGACTTGTTTTATTTTTCTCTGTACGTAATTCACTTGGCTGTTTTATTTTTCTCTGTACGTAATTCACTTGGCTGTTTTTGCTGTTTGGACTTATTAAACACAGGACATGATATTTATTTCTGCCTCACCATCACCTTAACATCTACCTCTTATCTTTCGCAGCATTACATATTGTCAGTTAACTGTCACGAATTACCCTTGACAATTTAGTGTAATCTTGTAGTCAGGTGAGGTCCATAATATTAAAACAGAACCAGCATGAACAAAAAAGAGCACCTGATGTTTCTTCTCATCCCTCAGTGACAACTACCTGATGACGCTGATGGTTGGAAGAGTTGGGTCCAATGACTGAGGTACAGTAGATCTGAAAAGAGCAGCTGGGAGAGATAGAGAATGTGTTTGGTGTATGTGCTGGTGGAGGGCCAGATCGGTGCTGCTATAGTATGTGGTCTACCGGGATATTTACACTGCAGGGTCGATTAACCTAACCTAGGTTATCCCGGTGGACACAAATCCAGCTCGGTAGACAGCATACTATAGTAGATCCAGCTCCGTAGGCCGCATACTATAGTAGCTCCAGCTCGGTAGACCGCATACTACTACTACTAACAATAATGATAACGGTTTATTGAAAAGTTCTGCAGCCCGAAGGCTGAAAATATACATTGGACATAAATGACTTATTACATACATTGGTGGTTTAACAAAAGCCTTCATTAGAGAAAGGCACTTAAGTTTTTAGTCGAATGTGAAAAGGTGTCGGTTTAGTGTAGTACGGTACCCTGTACTAATTATGTGCACAGCAAAGAACAGCTCAAGCAAACACATGAGGATCATAGCACTAACGTTACTATATTGTAACATGAATACACACACATCGTAATACTTCAGAAGGCGGGTGTGTTATTGTGGTAGTACAGTATATATGAGTTGTATCGGTGAAAGGAAGAGGGTTTGTGTGTTGGTTGAGCCCCAACCAGATAGTGTAGATAAGATTACTTGGTTGGCGCTGCTGCTAACACGGAGGATGAGGTAACAGGGTAGACAAGCTCCCATTGATCACGTTAAGTTTATTTTCACAGCTTATTTCACGGGATGATTAAACACTATCTGGGGGAGTTAGGTTAGATTAGCGTATGGGTGGTTTGGTTAATCTTAAGGTGAGATAAGTTGTGGAGACAAATCTCCATGTGATCCGCCTCTAAAACAGCACCAAATTCATGGTAAACACGCTAACACACGGAGACTGGGATGACAGGTAGACGAGCCCCAGAAATTAGGTGCTGGTAAACTCTCGGCAAACCAAGACAAACTGTAGGAGAGTTATGGTGTGTAAGGTAGAGTAAGTGCTGAGGAGGGGCACCACAGGGTAGATCTACTTCAGCAGGTGTATGACTAGACAATCAGGTAATGAGTTAACGAGTTAGGTACAAGTACTACAGCCCTCCTGGTTGCTAGGGTCCACCAAAGAAAGCAGCTGAACTTTTTAAGATATGATAAAATCCAGCTGCTATTTCAGAATAATTTTCGTTGTGTCTATTAACAACCTACAAGAATTAATATTTTGTTTGGGGAAACGATTATTGAAAATATACATATTTGCATTCCTGCAAGTCGAAAAGGATCCGTGGAACTTTACACAAACTAGAGTTTTTATATCTAATATTAAATTTGTTTAAAGTAATTTCAATCAAGAATTAGCATGTGCTGCGTGATTTTCTTAGAGAATATTATGCAAATGGGTTCATACATGCCATAATATACCCCTTATATAAGCACTGTATCAGTAAGAAGGTATCAGACATCTGGCACCTGTATGCTACACATCACATTCAGTCCATCTTTCATGTTTGCGGATAGCCTGATACATATAGATTTATTTTCGTTTAAACATGAACACACCTGTATAGTACTTTTAAACATGATGAAACTGAGGAGCAACTTAGTGATGTTATTACTTGTTGATTATATTTGGAAAACAAATGCGCATAGTAAAACTATATACTATAGAATATTTTTTTCTCAATATTAATGAAGTTGTTCAACGTATTATAACACATTTCAACACTAATGTGTAGTGTGTTTGTACTGTACCTCTTAATTGACTTAACTCTGATAATGTACACACAGGGTTCACGTCAAGAATTAATATAAATGATCAGTAACCATTAACAGTATCTAATATAGTTTACCACGATATAACTTAAACAAATTCTGCCAAAGAGTGAATCTTCATAATTTCTAACGCTACTCTTTTGTCTGTGGCTTTTGATGTAACTATCTACACGGCAGAATATGACCTGATAATAAACACAAGTAACCATTGTGTGTTAAACCTTGAACCATGGTGTGTTAAACCTTGAACCATGATGTGTTAAACCTTGAACTATGGTGTGTTAAACCTTGAACCTTGGTGTGTTAAACCTTGAACCATTTTGAACATAAGAATGGAGGAAGCTGCAGCGGGCCTATTGGCCCATATTGGGCAGTCCCATTTACACCCAACCCTTATTGCTCATATATCCATCCAACCTATGTTTGAAGCTATCCAGCTTATTCGAGTTAATGATGGTATTTGGTAACTTGCTCCACTCGTCAACTACTCTGTTTCCAAACCAATGTTTACCTTTTTTCCATCCTAAATCTAAATTTGTCTAATTTAAAACCACTGTTACGAGTTCGCTCCTGGTTGGATAGTTTGAGTACCTTTGTAATGTCCCCTTTGTTCAGCCCTGACTTCCATTTATACACCTCTATCATATCGCCCTTCACTCTACGTCTCTCGAGGGAGTGCAAATTAAGATGCTTTAACCTGTCTCTGTACTCAAGGTTCCTAATGCCCGGGATTAGTCTTGTCATTCTCCTCTGACCAGAATTGAACTGCATAATCCAAGTGAGGTCTCACAAGCGCAAGATATAGTTTTAGGATGACCTCACTAGTCTTGTAACTAACACTCATTTGTATGAACCCAAGTACTTTATTAACCTTGTTTCGAGCAAATGGTGTGTTAAACCTTGAACCATTGTGTTAAACCTTGAATCATTGTGTGTTAAACCTTGAACCATGGTGTGTTAAACCTTGAACCATGGTTTGTTAAACCTTGGACCATGGTGTGTTAAACCTTGAACCATGGTGTTAAACCTTAATCATTGTGTGTTAAACCTTGAACCATGGTGTGTTAAACCTTGAACCATGGTTTGTTAAACCTTGAACCATTGTGTTAAACCTTGAATCATTGTGTGTTAAACCTTGAACCATGGTGTGTTAAACCTTGAACCATGGTTTGTTAAACCTTGGACCATGGTGTGTTAAACCTTGAACCATGGTGTGTTAAACCTTGGACCATGGTGTGTTAAACCTTGAACCATGGTGTGTTAAACCTTGAACCATTGTGTTAAACCTTGAACCATGGTGTGTTAAACCTTGAACCATGGTGTGTTAAACCTTGAATCATTGTGTGTTAAACCTTGAATCATTGTGTGTTAAACCTTGAACCATGGTGTGTTAAACCTTGGACCATGGTGTGTTAAACCTTGAACCATTGTGTCGTAATGAAGTTTGTTTGTTCCTGTTATTATATATTTACTTATTTTCTTTCATCATATTAACCGTAAACGTTGTGAGAGGAGAGAGGGCAAGTGAGTGCAGGAGGGGAGAGCGACCAGTGTCTCTTTCCATATGAGAGAGAGTTATGCAGCACATGTTTGAACTTACAGGTACTTACAGGTTACAGGTACTTTCTTCCTGTCCTCAAGTTAGTTAACAAAATCAACGTGTCTATTGGTCTGGAAAACTTGGAAATGGCAGGGAATTTTATTTGGGGTTGGAAAAGCCAGGGAATTTTACAATTAAGCCTGAAATGTATGATTGTATTTACCCTTGAATAACGTGATTAAAGTTTCAAGCTGTTTCATCTATAAACAATTGGGGCATGTGTGTTGTAACAGTACATTTGCTGTTTTTTGTGTAAAGTGCTCGTAACATCAGTATGTTTGTCATTTAAGCAGATAAATTTTATTCCTTTTTTATAAAACATATTATAGACTTATAGTAATTTAAACCATGAAACATATTCTCACCAGGCATTGTGAGACGTATCAAAGTACTTGACTTGTATGGAATGGTGACTGCTGCACCCTTGTACACCCAATAAAAAAATATTCGGCACCCTTACGGCGTGATACAATATGACACGGTGCCGAATAATTTTTTAGTGGGTGTACATGACACATTGACCGAGGTGTGAACCTAAGTGGGGGAGGGAGGATGTGTCCCCTGTGTATGACACAGTTACTGGTGTTATAACAACAGTGAACCTGGGAGGAGTATCCCCCCTGCATGACACGTTCACTTTTGTTTGATCAAGAGAGAGGGAGCAGTGTGTCACCCCCTCCTGCATGACACAGTTACTGGTGTTTGGTCATGAGTTGGGGGACGGTTGTAGTGTTCACAGCAGGTGAAAGTGAGGTGACGGAAACGGTGAAGCTGGAGGGAGGAAGAGGGTGATGGCTGCCTTGCCCGGGGCTCCCCCTCCATCACACATGGTTCTCCCCAGCTGGTTATTGTGTCAGCTGTAGGTGTACAGTTGGATAGAGTCTGTTTATTTGGCTTAGATATAGTTTTTCTGATATTTGTGTGATACTTGTGAAGGAACCAAGTAGTTTTCCTTGTTCGGTCTACAGTACCGAGCAAGTTTTGGTGGCCGTGACTCGGGCGGGGTTCTTATTCACTCTTTCATTATTAAGGTAAACCAAAGGCTATGTTTTACATTCGTAACCACATCATGTATGGTCGAAAACTGTTACCTGCTCACTTACCAGGGGTGTGTTCGTGCACCAGCGTACAACACATACACAAAAACATGTACATAAGAACATAAGAATGGAGGAAACTGCAGCGGGCCTATTGGCCTATACTGAGTCCCGTTTACACCCAACCCCTATTGCTCATATAAGCATCCAACCTATGTTTGAAGCTATTCAGCGTATTCGAGTTAATGATGATATTTGGTAACTTGCTCCATTCATCCACTACTCTGTTTCCAAACCAGTGTTTACCTATTTCACGCCTAAATCTAAATTTGTCTAATTTAAAACCATTGTTACGAGTTCGCTCCTGGTTGGATAGTTTGAGTACCTTTGTAATGTCCCCTTTGTTTAGCCCTGACTTCCACTTATACACCTCTATCAGGTCGCCCCTCGCTCTACGTCTCTCGAGGGAGTGCAAATTAAGATGCTTTAACCTGTAGACAGTTTTAATGTGTTTTCTTTTAGGAGTCCGAAAAAGAAAATTGTCATGTACGTGAACCATTTTTGTGGAGGCCTTGGGTGGTGGGAAGGAAGGTAATGATGAAGGGAGGTGTGTTTACGTTGGAGAGGAAGGGGGAGGGGATGCATGATGATGATGGAAACGTTGAGGTAGAAAGAGAGGAGGGAGCGGAGGTTGGGTCAAGGATGCACGTGGCTGGCTGGCAGAGTGGCGCCTACTTCACCTTGATGATGATTCGTGCAAGTTCTCTAACACGAGCACGCGCGCACACACACACAATCGTCGACAGTTCTACCTGTTACAGTGGTTGGCATGTTTTGTTACCGGTAGATGTTTGTTTACATTATAGTGAAACTCCCCGAAAGACCTTCAGGATCCTCACAATAGGAGCTACATTAAGCATGCTAAATAAACAGTACACCTCCATTTGTGAATGCAAGCATTTCTTGCATGGTTATAGTTTTAATACGTGTTACAAAATAGAACGTCATTGGGTCGTATGTGTCATCTGTTAGACGGTGGCGGTGTGTTTGACGTGCTCTTAGCCAGGTAGGGGAAGAGGTGCACCGACATACTGTCGTGTCATGTAGTAATGTGTCCTCAATCAGTGAATGCTGCTATTTTATATGTGGTTTCAAGTAATATTGGGATCAACTATAATATGTTTTGGATCAAGTCTTCTTTAGTATATGGACAACATTCGTACTCTACTTGTTAACTTTTTTATACCAAACCTCGGCATAATGAAGTTTGGCTAAAATTAAAAAGTTATTTCTAAACTCGCCACCAAGGAGACCTGATATATGATTTATCTGTACTTTAATCGACTAATACCAAGTTCGGTGTCTGTATCAATCACTCCTGAAATATGTGAAGACCAATCCTACCACTACCACACAACCGTACTCCCAATCACACCATGATAAAGTCTACCACACTCCACAATTATTCCACCTTCACTTACACCAAGCTAGTCGGTTTCATATACCATTAAAATAAAACTGGTATATACGTATACTGTTATACTACGTAAATATCTATTGCTACACACTTTGGCTGTGAAACAAATTAAGGACTCGCCCACAATCTAGTATTTTTGATGTTTCATATTTGATTGTCCACCGTCTAAGTGTGAGGAAAGGGCAGGTGTGAAGCAAGGGCAAGTGTGAAGTAAGGGCAAGTGTGAGGAAAGGACAGGTTTGAAGTAAGGGCAAGTGTGAAGTAAGGGCAAGTGTGAGGAAAGGACAGGTTTGAAGTAAGGGCAAGTGTGAAGTCAGGGCAAGTGTGAGGAAAGGACAGGTTTGAAGTAAGAGCAAGTGTGAAGTCAGGGCAAGTGTGAGGAAAGGACAGGTTTGAAGTAAGGGCAAGTGTGAAGTCAGGGCAAGTGTGAGGAAAGGACAGGTTTGAAGTAAGGGCAAGTATGGGATATGAAGACGGGGTAGGGCCCACATTCATGACTGGTGTGGTTGGCCGTGTTGCCTCGTGTCATGCTTAGGTAAACTTTAATTGATAGCTGATAGAACTCCTTGTTACACGAACTGATAACGCTTTTATCTTTCCTCGGTTCTCTGGATGTCTCGGCACCAGCGGGCACAACATGGGTAGTAGGGTGTGGGTGGTTGGGTGTGGCTAGTGAAAGTGGGTGTTAGTGGTAGAGTGTGGGTAGTTGGTGAAAGTGGGTGGTTGGGTATGGGTGATAGGGTGTGGGTAGTTGGTGAAAGTGGGTGGTAGGGTGTTGGTGGTTGGGTGTTGGTGGTTGGGTGTGGGTGGTAGGGTGTGGCTGGTGAAAGTGGGTGGCTGGGTGTGGCTGGTAGGGTGTGGGTGGTTGGGATTGAGTGGTCGGTCAGGTTGGTAGAGAGAGTGGAAGTATCAATAAATGAGGTGATCTTAAGGTAACACAGGTGGGCTGTTCCCTTACTACAATATTTTCATGGAAATTTGAGTCGTGTTTTGATTTTCATTAAGGTTGTCAGGTAACTTGAATTAGACAATATTCGTTGTAGTGGGGCGGATTAGTAGAAAAATATTCGACAATTGTGTATTTTGTGATACAAGCATCAAATTTGGTATAGTGATAGACAAGTGTGTAGTGAACAGATTTGGATATTGAGGCATCGAGCATTAGGTCTTTGACGGCTGTGGCAGCCATTGTACACCCTACAAAGTCTGCATATGACTGCAGCTGTCAGGTGCGTTCTCTGCGTCAGGCATCATTCATGATGTACCTCGATGGTACACACCTACTATGTCAGGTTTACCCATTTACCTAAGGGGCATAGCTGAACTTTAATAACAGCCCCCAGATGTGGCCATGGAATTCAAGGCTGGCAACTTCACCGCACATTGATTTTTTGATTTTGCAGCTTACAGCGGCTTCTTTATTGTGCACCCCACACTCATCCTGTGAGCGGTAGCGCAAAAGGATTACAGAGTAGAGTTTACAACGGGTCATAATAATTAACCCCCGTTGTCAGGATATTATGGCACTGAATGTTACACAGTATTCAAATTACATTATATGTTTAGTTCTATACATAAAGGGTAAATTATTGACAATTGCGTGATTACAGGCGTGTGAGGCAGTATGTCTGGCCGCACACTTGTTATTCACATTTGCGTGAGAAGTATTCAAGCACATTGTGTATTTGGTTCTGTACATGAGAACTGATATCATTACTAAGTGCAAAAAACTGCATACAATCTTAATATGTCGGCTATCTTGCCATTAGAGATGAAGTGTTGTGCCATTTCACACAGTGTGCTTGGACCTGTCCCTAAAAGGTTCTATCTTCACACAGTCGAGGACGTAGTGTTCAAGTGAGTGGCTATATGTCTGGCCACACACTTTACATTTAGTCTTGTTGACATCTGCTTGAGGAACATACTGCCAGAGGTACTTATATCCTAACCTTAATCTAGCGGTTACAACATCTTGTAATCTAGTGACCTTGTTACTTGCTCCATATACACTTGATACATATCATCATGGTAAACTATGGATCGACTAGTGCCTGTTTGCACTTGTCTACTTGCATCAAATTCATCAATAAGTTCTCTCCTAATTACAGTTTTAAGGTTTCTTTTTGACAGATCCAAATTGTATTCAACGGTGTCTTTGTTAGACGCGAGTTTGGTGAGGGCATCAACTCTGTCATGTTTTATGAGGCCTTTGTGAGAGATTTTAGATTAGATTGCCCCCGAGGGGGTTAGTTTATTGGGCACCCCTTTACATCCTGTGCAAGGTGAAGCGCAGAAGCGTTTACAGCTCCCATCTGGGAAGCATGCAGAGTTCATGCTTGCCTTTATGACTCATGCATTAAGGGCGTAAAAGCCTGAAGGGTCATGGGTTTTGTCAGCTAGTTACATAAAGTGAGAGAATGATGAGTGTGTGGGGGGAAAATTCCCGGTACAATTTTTCTGTTTATGGCAAAGCGTGGCAGGTCCCTAATAATGTCAAGTGCCAGGCCATAGGCATTGACAATATTGAGGGACATAGCTTTTAGTGTGATTGTGATGGCGTGTACGTCGGTAGTGTCGGCTTCAAGGGGGAGAGGGGATCCACAACAGTTTGACCTTGATACCCCGGTCAACAAGGTACGCATATTTGTGTCTGGCTTCAGAGACAAGCGCATGACAAGTTGAGTTGAGGGTGCCAAGGGCAAGTAGTGAGGATAGAGAGTCAGTGATGATGAGACTGTCAGTAACAGTGGTTTCAATGAATTTAATAGCTGTGAGTATGGCAACTAATTCAGTTTGTAGAGTGGATGCCCAGTTGTTAATTCTAACTCCTTTCTCAATTATATTACCGTCAGGTTGAGTCACAACAATAGCACTTCCAACCCTCCCACAGGCGGTGTCAAGAGATCCATCAGTGTAGATGGTCTGTGTGATATTATCATCAGTCTGTAGAGTGTGTATGTGTTCAAGAGCTCTCACTTTGGCATTGTGTTGGAGTTAAATACTTTGTATAATGAATTTTTTAGGCGGATATGTCGGTATTGTGATATCGAAGGGAACTGTCCGCCAGGGTGGCAGGAAGCACTGTTGTGTCTCAACTTTGTACAGATGGTCTAGTCCAAACATCTTCACATGTGTAGCTGTAGTTTGGATCCATTTAGACTCACCAGTCCCATGGTTCATACATTCTAGCAATTTTAAGGAAACAATGTTATCAGGATCACCACGCAGAAGCCTCAGGGCTATCATGAGGTTGACTTCAATTATTCTATCTTTAACACTGGGTATACCTAGTTCATTCCTCATATTAAGTACTTTATTGCTCATAGGACATCCTAGGATAATTCTGAGGGCTTTATTTTGCATTTTCTTGAGTTTGTCAACGCCTTTCCTGTCACGAAGGGCCAGGGCTGGTGCGTGGTAATCTATCAGAGATCTTATATAGCCTAGGTACATTGTTTTAACAATTCTAATATTAGCACCATAGTGCGGGCTGTACCCCGCTACACTTCTAAGAGGTCTCAGTCTGTCAGTACATTGGTGGGTTAGTTGTTGTCTAGGTACAAGGGACGGAGACATCAAGATATTTAAAAGAAGAAACATAGTCAATAGTGTTGTTACCTATCTTGAACTTGGCAAGGCCGCGTTTGCGGTTACCAGCTTGTTTGTTGACACCTTAGTTTTCTCAGTGGAGATAACAAGACCGAGGTTCTCACAGGCTGCGTATACATGATTCAGGGTGGTTTGCATTTCACGATGAGTTTTAGTATAAGAATATCATCAGCATAGCTGATTGTGATATTGCTGGGTTTGTCTGGTATTAAATTTAATAATGCATTCATAAGAACATTGAACTAATTGGGGCTAAGTACTCCACCTTGAGGGGTACCAAGTTGCATATCTTTAACTTCACTTTTGTAACCCTGAAACAGTGCAGCAGCACCGCACAGAAGACGAAGGTGTTCTCTTCAAACCACACCACCTTCCCCTGCTACACCTCCTCCTTCCCCTGATACTACACTTCCTTTCCCTGATACTACACCTCCTTCCCCTGATACTACACCTCCTTCCCCTGATACTACACTTCCTTTCCCTGATACTACACATCTTTTCCCTGATACTACACTTCCTTCCTCTGCTACTATATCTTCCGCGTGTTATTACACCCCTTTCCCTGCAACACCTCCTTCAGCTAACCCCTCTCCCTTCTGGCCTGTATCCTCGGGTCGGCCACCTGCTTGACCATCTGTAACGCTACACGCTTGTAGTCTATGTTGTGTCTCACGCTCACTCCTAGGTAGCCTTTTGCATTACGTCTGTCCCGGTGCTGACTAGTTTTGTCCAAGTGGTGACTTTTATTGTCCAGGTGGTGACTATTATTGTCCAGGTGCTGACTAGTTTTGTCCAAGTGGTGACTTTTATTGTCCAGGTGCTGACTCTTCAGTTTTGCCTTGGTGCTGACTCTAAGTTTTGTCCAGTTCCGGACCTTTGTTCAGGTACTGATTCTTTAGTTTTTTCGATAGGTAAGTTTTATTTTTGTCCAAGTGTTGACTCAGTTTTGTCCAAGAATTGACTCTTTAGTATTTTCCAGGGTTTATATTTTTAAATAAGTGGAACGAGTCGGGAAGAGAATATGGTGAGCTTTTTTGTGTCGGGAAATTAAAAATGTTAAGATGTGTGTTCAAAGTGGGTCTCTGACGGCCAGTGCGAATACTGTACACTAATCCTTTTGGTACTCAATGAAGTGTTGTGGTCATCTATTGCACTCAATCGCTTCACTTCCCTGACTGTCAAGTTAGTTCTCCTTTCACAGTTGGTTGGACGTGAAGAAAGACAACAGGCACTGTATCCACTCGGCCGTCGCACCTCCCTCAGGCTGTGTTGATAGTGTGTAAATATAGCCCCATGGTGCTGTCATATTAATCAATGTTATGTCAACACTCGCCTAAACCTTACCATTGGAGGCGTAATAAATAGCCAACTGGTTATGTAATTCATTTGCCATTTGCTTGAAGACGGATTAGAGATACATGTAGTGTAAGAACTAGTGCTGATAATATCTACAGGTCTTCTTGGTGTTTGTGTTTCTTGGAGCTCTAGGAAGTGAGGTTTGGGAGTGTAGCATGATTAGAAGGCTTCACAGAAACCTTATCAACTATAAGGTGCTATAATCTGGAACACTCACGCGAAACAGATACATATGAACTATATATATGTTGTCTTACTATAAAACTGAAGTAAACACATTTTGTTGAACAGACCCGTTATAGCGGCCTTAGAGAAACATTCTTCGAAAATAATATCATAGTACTGGTCACATAGGACAATTGTCGAGTCACTTCCTCTTGTGTGGGGAGGAATAGTGTTGCTAGAGTGCAGGAACCTTAAGGTACGAGGAAGATTATGAGTGCGGGTTCTATCTATAATGTGGCCCCTCCTGGTGGTCCTTAAGACCACGGAGGCGTGAATTAGCGTGGGGCGAATCTGTATATGACATCCGGGTGTAGATATTGTCGTCAACACAAAAACCTACACCCTGAGCCAACGAGCTCAATTACAAGGAATAACCCATGACAACCGGACAACTCGCCAACTGCACTGGCTAACCAGTACTCTCGAAAATGATCTGTCAATCGATTAACCTCCAAGTTTCCAATAACTGCTGGGTTGGTAGGGGTAAATGGCGCAAGAAAATAAATACATACCCGTTCTCTCACCCTACCTGAGGATCGAACTCGGGACTATTCACCTACAAGGCAAGTTTGGTGGCCGCTGCAGCACAAATCGCCACTACCACAGAGATGGCGATAGACTAGTGATTCAGTATGATTACTGGGCTGTTGTGGATAGGGTCATATAGGACAGGAAAATTTGAAACTTTGGTTTAGGTAATGTGGAGTGCGTGGGTTAACGTGAGTTGGATTGTGTGGGTTAAAAAAAATTGAATGAGGGCTGGATGGACGTGGTTACTGTTGGTCACTGTTTATGGTTCATTCTGTGTTGTTGTGTTAAAAGCGTTTTTTGGGGTTCTTATGAAATTGTAGAGGTGTTGGCTCTTAAGAAACACATTTATGGGACCACCGTATAGGTCAGCATTAAAGGGAACAGTCGTATCACCTCTATTAGTGTACTCATTCCTGGGTTGAGTCGACTGTTGTAAAATTTGAATAGATTAATTGAGGAACAAACTCATAATAAATTAACAATAAAGATTTCCTCTGCCATGTACGGTGGAATAGAGCAAGTACTGCTTACCGCAGGCCAATGTTAGGCATTGTCGTCTGTATAAGAAGTCATAATCGTAAATGTACCGAGTCATACCTTGTTTGTGTAAGGATGATACATGAGTGGGCTTTTTTTTTTTGACTGTACTAATAGTGAATTTGCCCCCCAAAATAATGAGTCCCGAAAACAGCAGAAACTTGTTTTTTGTTGGGACAGGTAACACGCTTTGATCATAATTTTATGACCTTAAATTCCGTAGTTGTTCGCTAACCCAGCTAATCCAAGCTTCAGCTTCTGGCTTAACCTTATTTTTAAATTATTATATCCATCTTTTTATTAGTGGCAAGGTGAATTGTTATGGGTTTTAAGGTTCTAAGTTCGAGTAGCTTTTAGCATATATATATATATATATATATATATATATATATATATATATATATATATATATATATATATATATATATATATATATATATACGAAGGTCAAGGAATGGCATTTTGCAATCTGAATTGACAGTTGTAAAACTTGAACTGGTATATACTGTATAGCATTCAATCGGACACTCAACACCTGTCAGTCACTTTTGTATAAATCGATGCCACTCTCATTTGTCAATCACAAATTTTCTCTCTACTTCAGGATGACGACACAAGTGGGCAGGCTCTGTATGGCAACGTGGGCATGGTCGGCGCCCATGTTCCCACCGTGTCTCATGCTGGCGTTGAGGACTATTACGCTGTCAACGCTCCCGCCCCAGGCACCGTAGGAGTAGCGTCAGCCCTCATCAATCACGCCTACACTAGTGGCGGAGGCCAGGACATGCCGGTGCCCACTGGCGGGCAGGACTTTAGCGGGATTGTCATTCCTGGCGCCGTATATACAAGCAGCACTGGTCAGGTCCCCACGGGCGGGTTGGGTGGGAACATCAACTATACGCCACCCCCACCTCAGCCCGCTCACAGCTACACGCGCACCTCACATGTGGCGGTGCCCATGAGTGCACAGCCCCTTTACTCCAACACCGCCTCACAGCCCATCTATAACAATTCACCGCGGCCGCAACAACACGCTTTCAGCGGAGACCAGTCACCGCCCCCGCCCCTTCCCACACAGCCGCCGCCCGTACAGCACCAGGCTGCCCCCACCTACGCCAACATGAGCACCAACGGTGCTCCGTATCCTCCTTCGCAGACCCTCTACGCCAACGAGGACGCCGGTTCCGGTAAGTACTAACTCTCTTGGCGTACAGCTTTACCTTATGGTGGGCAAAGTTGCTTGTGTAGTTGGCTCCACTCCTGTCTTTACCACTTCGCATTGCCCCCCCCTCTCTCTCTCTCTCTCTCTCTCTCTCTCTCTCTCTGTACACACACAACAGGAACACACTACTACTAACGGTACTACTTTGCTATCACTCGGAATCGAGTATGACGATTATCCAGCAATGATATGAGTTATTAAAGATGTTACCTTCGTTGGTGAGCTCCGAGGTGACTCGAGAGGCCGATACGGGACCGGCAGGGCCGTCCACAGATATTGCACGTGTGGAGGGCTACATCTAGTGCAGGAGGGGCGGCGGCAGCGTCTTACCACACTGGAGCTAGTCTGCCTCGGTATGCGGTCAGGCTAACTATTGACACCGTCTCGTGTGGTGCTCCTCCAAGCGTTACGGTGTGCAGCACCCACCTAGCACTGTTGCATAGCATCTGCCTAGCAATGTTGCACAACACCCGCCTAACAATGTTGCACAACACCCACCTAACACTGTCGCACAGCATCTGCCTAGCAGTGTTGCACAACATCCACCTAGCCCTGTTGCACAACACCCACCAAGCGCTGTTGCACAACACCTACCTAGCACTGTTGCACAGTACTCACCTAGCACTAATGCACTGTACTCACCTAGTACTTGCAACAACACAGACACCACTTCTCATTACTGCACAGGACAGCACTCACCTGTGGCTATCGGTGTTCATGTCTGAAAGCATGTGTACTGTACTATGTACTGCAGCCTGTTCCTGCTTTGGGCAGGAAGTACAGTACAGTGTAGACGCCTTCTGGATGACGGCGACGACAACGTTGATGATAATGATTAATGGTAATAAAAAATGGCATACTTTATTTTGATATTAAAATTTTTTATTTCGTAAGCCAGTTGTGTTCGTGTAACAACTTTTGAACTTGACTCGCATACAAACATATACATTTATATATGAAACAAATACGGTTTGTGCACAAATATTGCCAGGTTCATTTCAGCACATCATAAACATTGACTTATATATGTTATGGATATAATAAAGAACTAATGCCACTCAACATGTGTATTTTGTATTCATACATTGTTTTTAACAGGGGTGCTTGCCTTTGTGCCTTTGCTGTAACGTTCTGCAAGAGTCCGATGTTCAATATTGCTTTTGTAGAAGTTAATATGTAACAAAAAGTCAAAATAGGAATTAAATTTTTTTTTATCTTGCAGATCAATATTTTTGCAAAAGACAAGGTTTTGGCTCCCTGACTACTAAGGTAACAAACCTGAACCAGTTAGTGCTGTACTACCTGAGTACAGTATTGTATATTTAGTCGTTAACGAAATGTTGCTGTTGTATTTCGTCGATAAATAGTGGGGAGTCAAGTGTATAGGGAGAATTATATTGTGACTTTCTTCATTTTAAAGTCGGGTTTAATTTTTTTCCAAGTTAGATACTTATTCAGTAAGTTGATCATACAAGCTCACATTGGTTCAGCATCATACTTGGACCTTATACATTTCAAACTAGTGGAAAATTGAACGTTGATTCATCCAAGGAGTCTTGAGAATGGCAAACTTTTAGCCTAAGTATACTTTAGAAGACAAGTTACAAAATTATTGCACGACTTTCGGTATAATAGAAGCTCCTGGCAATCGTCCTTTGCCAAGTTTTGTTTCCGCGCTCTATTATAGTATAAATTAATGTGGCGAGTCAAAACTTTGGTAGTGGCTAGTTGATAGCGGTGGTGATAGAAGAGCGTAGTCCTCCCAATATTGCGGCCAGCGAGCGATCACGTGTGTCTGAGTAATAAGAGAAAACGTGTTGGTACCAGTGGGTGTTGGCAGGGAAACAAAAGTAGACTCGGAACATCATCCAAGTTTGTATTAGGATATTTATTATATCATCATTCATCAGTTTACCAGCCGTTCGAACGGTTGGGCTTAAGCTAGGGTCGCGTATTTATTAAAAATTGCCAGCGAAAATATAAAGCATCTTAAGCTTGAATGCAGTGATTCGCTCAATTTTGTACTGCAAATACATCTGTAGAGATAGTTTTGAGGAAGACGGTGCAGCCTTCAAGTATTCAGATAACACTGAAGTACCGTACACGGATTTCAACACTTGATAATACTGAAAATTGCACGAACCTTGGATGTATTAATAATGAAATAATAATAATAATAATAATAATAATAATAATAATAATAATAATAATTAACGGTTTATTGAAAGAGCTTGGCAGCCAGAAGGCTGAAAATATACAGTTACATATTTGGGGAATGTGGAAATGATACAGTAACTAGGTAGCTTGGGAGGGGCCAATGTTTACCCTGGTTACCTTTTGGGCTAAGTTTAGCATCGATTTGAGCCTAATATTTGCCCTAGAGTTTTTCTTGTGTGTGTTTCCCTAACTTTGACTCATATTAGATAGGGTTTGCAACCGATTAATGGAACTTATTATTTTTTGCGGAAATAAAATAAATGATATCAAACAGGCGACCTTCATATATATATATATATATATATATATATATATATATATATATATATATATATATATATATATATATATATATATATATATATATATACAGTATATATAAAACCTCACTAGTCAGGAATAGTCCAGACTAGTGAGGTATAGCCAGAGGGTGACTGATGAACAAGGACCATTAGGACCAGGACAGCACTTAAATACTCACAACGAAATTATGTTAGAGACTGGGGGAAAAGTTATAGGACATAGGAGGAACGAAGCTAAAAGTTAGTGGATGACAAATTAAATATTAAACAAAATATATCGCTGGAGAAATATATGAAAACGAAGTGAGGCCTCGGTTATAAATAGGGATATGAGGCAGGTAATGGGCAGTAAATAAGAGTTGTGTTTGTGGGATGTCGCCTGTCAGCTCGTTCCGGTGCTCTTACTCCCTCACAAACTATATTCCTTTTATATATTCTGTAATGCACAGATCGTAGCTGTACTTATATATGGTAAGAAATGTATCCACTGTTTATGAAAAGGAAAAAACAAATATCGGACAAGGCAGAGACTGAATAGGTTAATAAAAGCAGTGGTTGGATAACATCAGGTCACAATAAAATGTATTTAATTTTATTATGAACTCTAACTGAAGTCTACTGTAAACGTTGTGAGGACCACGTGTGGGTAATGAGTGTCGTTGACGAGGTCAACCTTGGCGTTAGGTGTACAAGTCCAGTGTTTGTTGCCAGTACCAGTCTGTTTTCGGTGTTAACAGATATATAGGAATGACCTCAATGACAAAAATAAATGAGCACAAGCATTTCACTAAATTATTTTGTTGTGGGACCTCCATACGACCTCTCCATGTTTTTAGTGGCAGAGGAAGAGGAGGCAGGCTTGTTGTGTAGGTGTTTGTGGTGTAGGAGTGGCGGCCTTGGCTATATGCTACTTCACACGTGGCATCTAGTGCCACCAAAACTAGGTGCCTCTTGCTACCATTAATTAGTGCGTTTAAGGTGTGAGGAATTTAGCAAGACCCCGTGTTAGTGTATCGTGAGCGTGTTGCTGGCAAGGGAGATGAAGCAACCCTGAAGAGATAACGTGAAATGTGAGAGCAGGTGTGTGGTGTGACCTTGTCTACGCCTACCACTCCCTCGTCCCCGCGCCGCCTTGGCCCTTTACGGCAGACCTCCACCTTCCTGCACTCTGTACCCGGCCCTTACACTAACCCGACTACCATATCGAGGCATCTGACCCACCTAACTCACCTACATACCAAATCAAGTGATCTTGCATACGATCCTTTTATCAGCATCTTGAACAACTTGGTCATTATCCTACACCCTCGCCTTCAGTATAGTGGTGGAAGCTGAGGCAATTGCTCTTTGTTGTTGCCCTGCAGCTTATGTTATGTTCTGAGTTCCATAACCATCAAGCACGATGATTGTGTCAAGAAATCCGTAGTGATGCCTAACATAATATAAAAACAGCTGATAAAGTTCATCATAGGTTGCCCCTTTTGGCCACGATAACTGCATGGAGTAGATGACCATCGTCAGTATCATGAGCTGTAACTAGTGCTTTTAGAAGTGTTCCAAGTTCGCTTTTTGTTGTCTTCCACATAATGCTATTATTGAACAAAGCAGGTGGTTACTGGGCTAAGACATAAGCAAGGAACTCTTCCTTTTAGGACGCGTGATTCTCATGAAGAGCAAGTCAGGGTTAATGTCGGCATCTTGTCCTCGCACTACAGTTGTATTCTTGGATGCCACAATTGTTAGGATTATTTTCTTCGTTTCAGCTTCAGGTTTGGAAAGAAGACACCCTTGATTGCTTGTGCAGCATATACTCCTATTGTGTGAACCTGGTCACAGTTGACATAAGGATGCGCAACAATGCCTGTAGATACCGACACTAGATTACTTGAACCTCTAATGGAAGAGCGGGGAGTGCACCTCTAGCCAGTGACGGAAAGAGTCATAATATTGCTTATATCTAGGTATAGAGCTTGGGAGTAGGTCCTTGTGCTGCTCTGAACTTGTATTATAGATGCTAGTGAACCTCTCTAGAGTCTCACAGATGGGGATGCAACGTGGTAAGGCATGGACCCACTTTGATCCTGTACTGTCCGTTATCCTTCGACCACGTGTCAATTCCCCTGACGATTTTAACAGACGCATCAGATTCTGCTCAACCACTTGATCAGAAAAGTTCCCACCCCAGAAACGTTCAATGTGTCATAATGTTAAATATCTTTTCTTAGTAAAAAGTCTGTATTGATCTGGTGGGGGAGTTAGCGAAGAGGGGGAGGGATCATCTTACAGGTGCAGTAGGTGAAGTTCCCAGTCACCAGTCCTCTCAGTCCGGAGGAAAAGTCGCACAATTGAAACATGCTCCAGATAATTGATCCAAAGTTTACCTGTTCTGGTTTGGGCAGCTGTATTGTGCATTAAATATGAACTGATCTGTTTCACTTGCTGAACGCTGAGTTCCTTCTCATTGTCGGAGGAAACACATTCCTGTGCCATCAATGTCTGAAGAAGAAACTGTAATCCTGTTGTGTTTATGTTTTTCATGTATCCTGAAGTCTGCAGTAGGATATACACAAAGACAGCTGACGAAAAAAAAAATATGCTCGTAGAGCTCGTGCATATGAATGGCCAGTTAATATGTGAATGTCAGTATTGCCTGCATAAACAATTTCCCACAAAGCTTCAATTCCTCTGCTTGACATAATGTAACCTATTGATTCAAGATAAGACACGAGAAGATGAATCCTCATAGGCTCACAAATAGTTGGAAAATACTGTATAAGATAATGAGACAATTTCGGCTGCCTTGATGTAAAGTGGTTGATACCAAGTTTGTATCTATCACACAGTTTTTGAGCGAAACACAATATTGTATACAGTATATGGTACTGGGATACCAAGGGTCAAGGTTTATGCAAGGGAGGATCTACACTCGATTCCTGTAATAGCCTTAACACATGCCTGCATAATCTACTCCAAGATGGACAAGGAAAAATTTAGTATGGGGACTCATACCGGATCCTTCATAGGTTCATGAAATAAAAACAGGAGTGAACAGTGTAATGACGTTATGTTTCAGTCGCAATAGTGCGGTTAAGTCTAAGTTTGTTATCTGTGATGGCATTTTTAGGGTTAGATTATAGGTAGTGGCTGCGTCGATCACGACAGAGATGCACACTGTAGCATGCCGTCGACTCTCAGAGGTGGTGTATATTTGGCTTAAAAGAGCTAGAAAATAATACAGTTTAGTGAATACAGTAGCTGGCAACTAGAACTGTGAACAACGAATGGCTCAAACAGTTCATGCAAGGAAAGGTGGTAGTGGTGGTCAAGGGTGGATGATAGTTCCGGAGGAACTATCATCTTCACAGTTGTCAAGAGCACCATCACGCTCTGGTAGTCACTGATCAAGAAGGAAACGCTTACTGTAGTACTAGTAATGTAGGGATAACAATCGTCTGAGGAACACGCAGCTCTGTGTGTGTGTGTGTGTCCCCGAGGCAGACAAGAGCGAACGCCGGAAAGTGGCTGCCACCGCCCCTCCCGCACTCGATGTAGCCCTCCACATGTGTAACTCATGCGACCGACCCCGTATCGCCTTCTTTAGTCACCTCAAAACTCACCAATGAAGGTGACATCCTAATGACTCGTATCATTGTATCAGCTGGATGATCGTCATACTCCATTCCGAGTGACAACAAAGTAGTAGTAATAGTGTGTGTGTGTGTGTGTGTGTGTGTGTGTGTGTGTGTGTGTGTGTGTTCAAGAACGAAATGGTAATGTTTGATGTTGGTATAACTGTGTCACGTCTGAACATGAGTGCACCAACCATAAATAGTGTGTGGGGCGGTGTAGTGCTGGAGTGTTGCAACTGGGTAATTATGTTGTGGGAGGCCGCCCACCCGGCCCTGCAACACCCATCATACTCCTCTCCTCATCCTTCACGTCATCTTTCTGCCCTTTGCGTCCTCTTCCCCAGCTGTTTTGTTCGCCATCACTACCGCCCACTGCTGAGTGCATGATGCTAAGCTTTGTGTGTGTCAGTGTACTGCCCTAGTTTATAGGGCGCTGTGGCGACACACTATTTTTACAATGGTGTGTCGTTGTGTCTTGGGTGTGTATGTGGGTGGTGAGGTGTCTATGTTTCGTCTTTCTGTGCCGAGTTGATATATACTGCGTAGCAAGACTATACTGTATATGTTTTTCTTATGTTTGTAAGGTGAACCTTGAGGTGATGTCGGTAGTCCTCATAAGTTTGATAAACTATCTCCAGTAATATGGATGGTAATATGTCTTTACCTATGTTTTCCTCTTACTTTTGTCTTTTTATGTGTTTTAAGTGCGCTCCCCTTGTGTGTGTGTGTGTGTATGACCATTCGTAAGTATCTTCTCAGAAACAACTTATCCTTGCAGTTCTGAAAATGCATATCCATGCGAAATACTGATCCCTGTTCTGAGACTTGGTCTTTAACCAGTTTACGGTGAACATTGTAATACAAGTAGCTGCATTACGGTCCCTCCTTCTGTACGAATTGGTTTTATTCCTGAATATTTTAATATTATGCTTATTTACTAAAATCTCGACTTATGTGCGTTAGTGCTACAGAGTTCGTAACGTTGCACTTCGTGGGTTTGTTTGTAGCGTGCACTTCATATTAATTTGTCAATGGCGTCGACCTTACGTCAGTTCGCATGTGACACTGACAACGCATACTCTTGTCCATGAGGCCGTCTTTCAGTTCACATAGCCGCTACGTGGACAGTGTGTGTATTCAGAGCATCACAACTAATATATCGGTGGCGTACGTGATCCGCAGTTAACTCATTGTTAAATCTTCTCGTAATGAGTTGGACGTCTCGATCGCGGCAGTGTTCAACGTTTGGTACAAAGCTTTTCTTTATTATCTAACTTTTTTTTTTACGAAGAGGGGTGTTCATGTATGAAAGAGAGAAGGATGAAGGGGAAAGGAGAGGTAATTTAATAACGTTTTCTTAAGTATTGGATAAGTTAGTTAATTAGGTACATTGAATAACTGAAGTAAATCAAATTATGCAATTATCAGAACAAAAGTAACAACTATGCATTTGTCAAAACACACCTGAATATTACCCAGTTATTCTTACTTTAAACCTTAAATACACCTACTATATACAACAACACAAAAACTTGATAGAAATGGCAGCTCAGGAAGCAAGTCTAGGATGCGCTGGCCAACCACAAGGAACCAGGGACTAACGCCGTAGTCCACTACCATCAAACCATCACAACACCACCAGCAGTAGTCCTGAATCCAGGAAAAAAAGTCAAGAAAAAAAGGCAGGGAAAAAACCTAACCTAACCTAACCTACGTGCAATGCCATCATATATATATTGTGTTGTCAATGTGTACAAGTCATGTGACTTTTTTGCCTGTGACTTTATTTCCGTTCTCCGTAGTCCTTAATATAATTCGCCGTCGACTCCCCGGGAGAAGAGGAACACCGTAGGCCGCAGATACACTTGCCTGGATACCTCGTTCTCATAGTCGGATGGGAAACTGGTTCTGAAACGGTGCTTACTGGGGTTGAGTAGCTTCGTGAAGCAGTTTCTTCTCCCGGTGTCCAGTTGGAGCAAGTGATGGTTATGGTGGTAGAGTGAGGAGGGGACAGTGTCGTCACACTTGCTATATTGAGTATCTTGTGTGTCATGAAAGGTCGGCTCCCTCCTCCAATCCTATCCTGGTGATGATAGTACTACACACATTGCATTACTGTATTTCGCATTGTACTGTATTACATACAGTAAGGTTGACCACGTTCTTCCATCGGTCATCTTGTTCTTATATTGTACACCGCCACCCCCTTCCTCAATTTGTCTTCAGGAACCGCCATAAGTTCACAGGCAGTTTTAGACCCGGGAAGCTGAAATTTGGACAAAAGTGCTTTGACTTTTTTCTTTCTCTAATTTTTGGTTTATTTTGGCAAGGGCGGTGTACATTAAATTTACCACTACTGTTTATTATTAAACTTGTTATTTATGTTAGTCTTAGTCACAGACGAGTATAAAAGGGTTTGTTACTTCATTAAGTAATCTTAGCAGGCAATAATTGTGTAACCAGATTTTAAGGATATTATTTTTCTAGGTAGTGAGGTCATTAGCGGCGTCCTGAAGATGGTATACAGTACTGAAGTTAACCTTCCAGACTAAACTGTGTATCCCGAACAAATTTATATAGAACAACAAAACTTCTTTGAACAGTGTCCGATGTTGACAGGAACGAGCCTCTGAGCATTACTCAGTGCTTCCTTCCTGCTGAACCCAGACATACTAGTAACTCATTGATGGATTCTATGAATTCGTCGGAGTGGACGGTGGGTGGGTGTTGGGAAAAAAAATGTCAGTCCAAATGGGTTTTGGGTCAATCCTTTAGTTAAGAAACACATTTAGTTGTAAGGAGTTTCTTGGAGAAGTGCCTAGTTTAGCTGCTAAAGCTACATCAGGTAAATGCCTTGAGAGAGGTGTAAGTTTTATGCCGCACTTCAGCTCTTGGAGGTATTCTGATGAGAAGATATTTTTTTAATGGGCAGAAACTCCGTGGGCGTGCGGTGGACGGGGCTCAGTGGCGTACCATCGTGATCTGGGGCTTGTACCGTCTTTAGGGGACTTCCTTTCGTATAATATGTGTGGGGAGAGGGGCATGACCAGCAGTGTGAGGCTGGGTGTAACCCGTGCCAGCCTGTGTGAGCCGCCCTCACCACCTTCTCGCCTGTCTCTCATTAACCACCTCGTTAGTTATAATCGTATTATTTTCTCTTGGCATGTAAAAACCATTGGACAATTCTCACACGAAAGATTCAAACATACTATCCACGAGGTTTGGAACTTGATAAGTTATCACTGGTTACGCAATAGCATCACGTGGACACCAAAAAATATGATTAAAGTTGCCACGGGTGAAGATGTTTTCTCTGAACAAGTCTAGATTGAGATGCTGATAATTATTTTCTTCACAGGACCCGAAAATTGAATAAAGGCTAATGGTTTCTTGGTTATAGTAGACAAGGTTACGTGTTATAAACTGAAGATTATTACACCGGGTCATTATACGCTCGATCATTTAACCAAGAAGCGAGGGAAGATTAGGTGTTAATTGTTTTCCCGTTGTGTCCGTCTGGCTGCCCACCTCGGTGATCACCAGGCTGTACAGTTTGGTGAAACACTGATATACACACTGTTTATATTTTATAAAACCTCGGCCATAATTCTGTATAGTTTCAAATGTAGTTTTCATTTTCGTGTCTGATTTTGTAGATCCTCCGTTACATGTTGGGCATCTGTGTCCCGTTACTTAATTATGACAACCAATACATTTAATGTTTCTAATATGATTTTTATCAAGATTGGTGTCACAGTTATTGTTTTAAACGTAGATAACAAGTATGTCGAGTAGGTTGATCCTTAATTGTGTAATAAACTTTATTTGTGTGATGGTTCGTCACCCATGCTCTCCAGTTATACTACTTTCCCTGGGTTCGTCATTTGTTTCTTTATCATGATAGTTTTTATTAATTTTAAGTCTCTGAAGGCCAGTCTGCGGTTACTTACACTGTTTTACTTAGGTTTTGCGTATAGCTTATGAATACATTGTATTGCCTTCCTGATGATTACAAACACATGTGTACAATAACTCAGCGGTGGAAGACAAGTATTAGCCAGCAGGGAGTTCAGTTACCACGGAACACACTCAGTGCACCAGGACAGGACTACAGTAAATGTAACTTAGTGCTCGCCTTATGTGTATGTAGGACCTTGGTGGTGATATCTTATTAGTGTTAAGATATTTAAGTGCAGGGTGGTGTACAGTATATAGTAGGCCTGGGTGTAGGCTGCGTGTTAGCCACGTTATTTGTGTTGGAGTGCGTTGGTGGGTTTTTATGAGTAGGGTGTCGGGTGTGGATGTGATGTGTCCCCGCCTAGCTCTGGCGTGTGTGGGTGCCGGGTAGTTATCCGGCGAGCGTCTTTTTGGTATAATGGTATTGTTCTCTTCTGTGTGGTGTCACTGGTCGTAGTGTGGAAGGGACTGGGTTATTAAGTCGCGTGTCCCTCACTGCTGATAGATATAGTAGTGTACTCCTGACGTCCAGTAGTGGTGTTACAACGTGCAGGTGTAGTGGTGTTACCACGTGCAGGTGTAGTGGTGTTACCACGTACGGATATAGTGGTGTTACCACGTGCAGGTGTAGTGGTGTTACCACGTGCAGGTGTAGTGGTGTTACCACGTGCAGGTGTAGTGGTGTTACCACGTGCAGGTGTAGTGGTGTTACTACGTGCAGGTGTAGTGGTGTTGCCTCTTACGGATATAGTGGTGTTACTATGTATATTTGTTGTCAGATGTTGTGATGTTATCATGTACATTTATTTGTCAGGTGTAGTGTTATAATACCAGTGTTAAGTGTTGTAGAGGGGGAAGGTATGCAGGGCAGGGCAGCGCGTGGTGTGGTGATCAAGTGTGACAGCATCTCGCTCTACATTAACAGTTAACTCAACAACGTATGAGGTTACTCTCAACCCAAGGGAGGAGATTTACAGCACGTTTTCTACTAAATGTCGTGTAATGCAAACCCGAGAGGTCTTTGGTGGGTCGATTTTATGTACAACACGTGTATGTCGGTTTTGTGTGTGTGTGTGTGTGTGTGGGGTAACGTGTGTGTGTGGGCTCATAGCGGGACGGGTGGTAGACCGGTGCAGCATTGTTGGCAGTAGGCTCTGAGAGCTGGCACCTTTGTTGGCATCTCCCGGCAAGATGCTCGTGTTGGTGTTGCTGCAGCTCTCCTGATACTGCTGCTGAAGTGATAGTGATAGTGGGGATAGTGTAGTAGTAAAGGTTTGTCACAGTGGAAGATAAATGCAGAATTACAAGTTGTAGATTAGTACATTACATGTGATGGAGCTCGCTTACCGCACACACATTGTGCCACTTGCCACACTGTACTGAAGCAATGACCAAGTGTACCAGGAAGTGAAAGCATATTGCCTCGGTGGTTCATGGGTTATGAACAGTGATGAATACTTCCGAAAAAGATACTTGCTGTTGTCACCCGGTGAAAAGTGAAGTGAAATATTGGAATTGTATCTGAAGGATTTTTTTCTTTTATAAGAGTGGATTTTAATGTGTTGTGACGATAATTAGCGTCACCGATAGATAGTTCTGATTATTTGAAGTACTGTAGTGTTTGTGGAATTTAAACAAGGCATAATATTACATGGAAATGAAAGGATATTATTCCCTAGCTTCTGAACCTCATGGTGTACTGGTGTGCCTGTTAGTGTAGGCTACTGGTGTGAAGATGGTGTGTAGTGTATTGGTGTGAGGATGATGTGTGGTGTACTGGTGTGAGGATGGTGTGTGGTGTACTGGTGTGAGGATGGTGTGTGGTGTACTAGTGTGAGGATGGTGTGTGGTGTACTGGTGTGAGGATGGTGTGTGGTGTACAAATGGTCTTATCATTCGTATATAATATTTGTCAGACTGATTATTTTGTCCATTGGCAGGAAAGTAACTTAGACAGTAGTCCTAGTGCAGGGGGAAGGGAGGAACTTGGAGTACGAGTATAAGGCACCTGGGTGTTTGTGGGTTCCTCGGTCGTCACGAGCTTCTTGCCTCCTGCTATGGCTGCGTTCTAGTAGACGCTGTCAAGGAAAGACAAGGTGCGAAATACACCATATTGCACGTGTCACTTGTATTGTGTATAACACATTACTGTTTGTGTAGATGAATAGCTACGTGCCCGCTGGTACAATGACAAAATGTGTGGACGTGGGTTAGATTTGCACATGTTATTGTAGTTCATTACGATATACTCCGGTATAATATGGCGGGGCTTTAGCGTTTTGCTTACCTTCAACATAGGTTGATATTATACTAATCAGCATTGGTTAATATTATAGTAATTTACCTGAGTTAAATTAATTATCAAATTTATTTTATACAACAGTTTGTACACTTTGTTGAGGTGATGCTTTTTGTATTTGACCGTGCCAGGTTGCCTGGCCAGTGACCCATTTGGCACGGTTTACTCATTAGTGCCTGGGCCACTGCTGCCTCTGTGCACCCCACCTCCGCTTAGCCTCCTCACTTCGCTGACTACTGTATTTCACCTGTAATAAACCACTGTAACCGACAAAATCATTGCTTATTCTGCTTCCACACCACATCTCGTGCACTTAAGATGATAGAAATGCCTCATGATAAATATATACAAATATTACACCAGAATTTATTGCGACCTCTACCAGATGTGTACATGATTTCATGTACTATAGTACAGTACGGGTTATTTTGAGGCGTGTGGTGTCCGTGGTGCTGTGTTTGTATCCCCAGGTTCTTATTTCACCTGATTTTTGTCTACCCGGAAGGGGGTGGTGTGTGTGTGTAAAAATAATAATAATTAACGGTTTATTGAAAAAGTCGGCAGCCCGAAGGCTGAAAATATACATTGGACAAAAATGACTTATTACGTACAAAGATGGGGTGGGTGGGTCGTTTAACAAAAGCTTTCATTACTGAAAGGAGAAGGAACAATGATTGAACATACAAATTATTATAGTTTACAGTTGATGGCCCGGGCCTGGGCTGGTCATGGAGACACCAGGTGGTGTGGTGTTTGCGTGGTGTAGTAACTCGTCCTCGGGTGTTGATATGAAGGACCTAACGTTGTGTGTGTGTATATGTATGTATAATATAATATGTGTGTGTGTGTTTGTGTTTTCTAATAGATCTTCTTTATAATTGCTTACAGGCGAAGTAAGACCTCTGTCGTGTTTGCTTATTTTATTATCTCTCAACATTTGGGGCTAAATTTAATTGTATCACTCACGAGTTTTGACCCTTCAAGTTTGAATAACTGGAAGTTTAGTTTGGCTTGTGGAGATGAGCCATTATTAACGCTGTACTTATTTACGACGTGCCTCCTGATGATGATAATTATAATATAAGGATCCGTGTTAAGGCTTGTCCACCCTCCCTAATGCCATCCTCCCTGCCCAAACGTGCCTGCTGTTGGGTAGTGGTGGTGAGTGAGATTCATTGGAGGCCATCAGCAAGCATCATTAGGTGGCCACTGGTGCAAGTCTGCCACTATCTGCCTACCCGTGTGCTTCCCGTGTATTTTGCTGGTGTTATTCTTTAATTTGTTTTGCTACTTTAGTTCAAGTGCTGATGTGGATGTGTTGTAGTAATGTGTTGTGGATGTACATATGTTTGTAATATGTGCTATGGATATTTTATGTCTATTGTAATGTGTGTGTGTGTGTAATAATAATAATAATAATAATAATAATAATAATAATAATAATAATAATAATAATAATAATAATAATAATAATAATTAACGGTTTATTGAAAAAGTTCTGCAGCCCGAAGGCTGAAAATATACAGTGGACATAATGACTTATTACATACATTGGTGGTTTAACAAAAGCCTTCATTAGAGAAAGGTAAAGGAACATGCAGTCAACATACAGATTAATGTTTACAGTGTAGGTCACGTAGATCATGTACGCTGAGGTGTTGAACAGCAGACACGTAGTGTAGTAACTCCCTCACAGATGGTGTTATGAGGGGCCTCAGGTGGTGTAGTAATTCCCTCACAGATGGTGTTATTGGGGGCTTGACGTGGTGTAGTAATTCACTCACACATGGTGTTGTGTGTGTGTGTGTTGTAATGTATTGTGTATGAGTGTTGCAATGTGTTTTAAAGTGTAAACATGTTGTAGATGTGATGTGATGAAATATTGTACATATGGTGAAAAGATGTGGATATGGTGGCCGTAATGTGATGTATGCTGCTGGAGTACTGTCATCGGTTCATTTATTGAGGATGTAATTGTTGAATATTTGTATTGTGAATGGTTATAATGTTGTAGATGTGTTTGAATGATTGTATTGGGTGTGGTTGTAATATTGTTGTGGGTGTGGTTGTAATATTGTCATGGGTGTGGTTGTAATATTGTAGTGGGCGTAGTTGTAATATTGTCATGGGTGTGGTTGTAATATTGTCATGGGTGTGGTTGTAATATTGTCATGGGTGTGGTTGTAATATTGATGTGGGCATAGTAGTAAAACTGGTAGTTGAATTAAGACGCCGTGGCCCTTTGGGGGGGTGGGGGGAGTTAAGGGAGGCATGATAAAACACAGGAGCTCACTTCTTCACGCTTCCTGCATCATTTGTATACCATTGATCTGAAGAAGGTATTAAGCCAGGTATTGCTGAACGATTATTAAGTGAGAAATACTGTTATTGACGTAGTTGGGATGTAAAGGTTAAATAAATTGCAGAGGTAGAATAAGTTGCAGAGGTAGAATAAGTTGCAGAAGTAGATTAAGTTGCAGAAGTAGATTAAGTTGCAGAGGTAGAATAAGTTGCAGAAGTAGAATAAGTTGCAGAAGTAGTTGCAGAAGTAGAATAAGTTGCAGAGGTAGAATTAGTTGCAGAAGTAGATTAAGTTGCAGAAGTAGAATAAGTTGCAGAAGTAGAATTAGTTGCAGAGGTAGAATAAGTTGCAGAGGTAGAATAAGTTGCAGAGGTAGAATAGGTTGCAGAAGTAGAATAAGTTGCAGAGGTAGAATAAGTTGCAGAGGTAGAATAAGTTGCAGAGGTAGAATAAGTTGCAGAGGTAGAATAAGTTGCAGAAGTAGAATAAGTTGCAGAAGTAGAATAAGTAAGTTGCAGAAGTAGGTTGCAGAATAAGTTGCAGAGGTGATTATTATTAGTTTTGTATATAATTTGTTTTTTCTTCGCTACCGCGAGGTGTATGGGGTGGGGGGGGTGACCCGCCTCTCAGACAGTGCAAACAAATTAATGAGTGTCAGCTTGGTTGACCTTTATGTGTGAAGGTCAACAGCTTAACTCTTGCAGAATCCAGTGTTGGCTTTCTTTAACCTCCACCCAGTCCTCCTGTAACTTTCTCCACCCATCCACCCAGTCTTACTTAACTTTCTCCACCCATCCACCCAGTCCTCCTGTAACTTTATCCACCCATCCACCCAGTCCTACTTAACTTTCTCCTTCCATCCACCCAGTCCTCCTGTAACTTTATCCACCCATCCACCCAGTCCTACTTAACTTTCTTTCTCCACCCATCCACAGTCCTACTTACTCCCTCCCACCCACCCAGTCCTCCTGTAACTTTCTCCACCCATCCACCCAGTCCTACTTAACACCCACCCACCCAGTCCTCCTGTAACTTTCTCCACCCATCCACCCAGTCCTACTTAACTTTCTCCACCCATCCACCCAGTCCTCCTGTAACTTTCTCCACCCATCCACCCAGTCCTACTTAACTTTCTCCACCCATCCACCCAGTCCTCCTGTAACTTTATCCACCCATCCACCCAGTCCTACTTAACTTTCTCCTTCCATCCACCCAGTCCTCCTGTAACTTTATCCACCCATCCACCCAGTCCTACTTAACTTTCTCCACCCATCCACCCAGTCCTCCTGTAACTTTCTCCCCCATCCACCCAGTCCTCCTGTAACTTTATCCACCCATCCACCCAGTCCTACTTTACTTTCTCCTTCCATCCACCCAGTCCTCCTGTAACTTTCTCCACCCATCCACCCAGTCCTACTTAACTTTCTCCTCCCACCCACCCAGTCCTCCTGTAACTTTCTCCACCCATCCACCCAGTCCTACTTAACTTTCTCCACCCAGTCCTACTTAACTTTCTCCACCCATCCACCCAGTCCTGTAATCGACTGAGTGTGAGCCTTGCATACTTTGTTTCACGCATTACCAGTGTGAGCGTTGTTCCTCCTGTCTCATGTTCACCAGTGTGAGCGTTGTTCCTCCTGTCTCATGTTCACCAGTGTGAGCGTTGTTCCTCCTGTCTCATGCTCACCAGTGTGAATGCTGCGTCTAGGAACCGACTCCAGACCTTGGCCCTCCTGACCAACAGCGTGTAGTTAAATATACCAACTCGAGGAAGCGAGGAGTATCACGTAGGCGGGTGGTGGAGGCTGCACCACCCAAGTAGCTGAGCCTTGCACAGTGTACTGGCTGGCTGGTCATTGTGTTGTATGTTGCATTCGTTTCAGGTATTTACTGTATATCTGAAGCGCCTTCCTTGAATCGCTCTTATTTACTACTACTACTTTACTGTCACTCCGAATTGAGTATGACGATCATCCAGCTGTGATACAATGATATGAGTTATTAAGGATGTCACCTAGGTTGGTGAGTTCTGAGGTGACTAAAGAGGCCAATACGGGACCGGCAAGGTCGATTACAGATATTGAACATGTGGGGGGCTACATCTAGTGCGGGAGGGGCGGCGGCAGCGTCTTTCCGGCGTTGGCGCTTGTCTGCCTCGTTATGCAGTCGGGCTAACTCGAAAGTATTGACACCTTCTTGTGTGGTGATCCTCCAAGCGTTACGGTGTAGAGTAATCGTCTCCCAGGTGAGGGGGCTGATTGGGCACTTTTTCAGGTTTGACTTAAGACTACCCTTATACCTTTTCACTTGCCCACCAGCATTACATTTACTATTCGTTAGGTGACTGTAAAGTAGCTGCTCTGGCAGTCTACTGTTGTCCATGCGGGTAACATGACCAGTCCAGCGTAGTTGTTCATGGATAATGGTAGCCTCGATGCTTCCACAGTTGGTGTCAGCAAGAATACTGGCATTTGTTCTCTTGTCTTCCCAGCGAACTCGGAGGATGGAACTAAGACTACGTTGGTGAAAGTTTTCAAGTGCCTTGATATGCCTCCTGTATGTGACCCATGTCTCGGTGCCATATAACGCGCCCCACTCATATAACGCACCCCACTCATATAATGCGCCCCACTCATATAACTCGTCCCACTCATATAACTCGTCCCACTCATAGAACACGCCCAACGCATGTAACACGCCCACACACAGCACGCCTATACACAAATAACACTCTCCATATTCTGTATAGCACGCCCCATGTATTGTATAATATGCCAGCATATGTATCACGCCCCCACATATATCACGCTCCCTTATATAGCACGCCACCGTATACTGTATATCATGCTGCAATATAAAGCACGTCCATACATGTTCATCGTCACATCCTCTTCCACCGCTCCACATGTAGTCAGTACGCCTGTCTACCCTTAGTAACCAAATATTCAGTACAGGTGGGCAGGGTGTGCTTACCCACACACCAGCATAAACCACATATCAAACTGTCACACATGTCTCAGTCGGAGGTCGTACCCAGCTACCTCAAAACAGACAGTGTAGGATGCCAAGAGCGTCTCTACCCACTTAGTAACGCGCCACACCAATGCCGCTCTCACTACTGTACGTGTTTGTCTTTTATTATGTCAAGGAGTGATATATCGGTCTTAGTTACTCGATGATAGCATGCTACATCACCATCACTCGCATTTTTTGTTCATCCTGGACGTTGTTAGGACCTCCTTGAAGTGCAGTTTATGACGAAACACAAATTGGGCCCACCATCAACAACACCCTCAAACTGTTTTCATCAAAATGAAGAACTGCTGTGAACTTGTCACCATCGTGGAGTCGTCTCCATGTTGTCAAGCTAACTTGTGGTTAACGCAGTAACTTAACGGGCGGGTGTTTTCATCCACTCTCATCACAATTTGGTAAGACCCATTGGTAAAAATTCACAATTGATCCGAAGAGAATATACGTAATGGCCAAATTCCGGTGAACCATGTGTTGTTTATGCTTTTATCATCATGGGGATACAGTACCTGCGAAACGTGCGCGTCTCACCAGTGTGAGCTCCGATCACCTGGAAAACGAACGTTGTGATCGACATCTGGAGTAACTCTCTTGTACTATTCTGTTAAATATACAGTGTACTGTAAATTCAGCATTATTAATGAGAGAAGGTATAAGTGACGATGAAGGAATAAAAGTTAATGGTAAAATAACGTAAAATATACGCTATGCAGATGATACTGTTATCATCACAGATAGTGACGAGGCATTACAAAAACTGGTTAACACATATGTGGAAAATAGTGAAGAATATGGGCGGAGTTAAAGACTTAAGTAATAGTTGTTTCCAAATTGGGAATAAATCCTCAAATACAAATTATGGTAGGGAACAGGGAACTTAAACATCTGGGAAATTTTGTGTATTTGGGAAGTAACATTAGCTGTGGTGGTAGATGTACAGAAGAGATCAAAACAAGAATAGGTCAAGCAAAGAACAGCATTTATAATCTAAAAGATCCAATGAAAAAGGACGTTAACTTTAATTTGAGGAAAAGGCTACTGAAAGGCTTTTTATTGAGGACTAATGTGTGGGTCAGAAGCGTGGCCACTTTCAGAAGACACCAGAAAGAGGTTGGAGGCCTTTGAAATGTAATGTTATAGGCGAATGTTAAGAATAAGCTACAATGACATGAAAACAAATGAAGAAGTACTAAGATTAGCAAAAACTTCAACACAAATTCTTGAAATGTACAGACAAAATTGGGATAGTTTGGTCATATAATTAGGGATGAGGAATAATAACAGTATATAAATATTAATGGGCACAGTTGAGGATAGGGAGGGCCAGGGGAAGGCAGAGACTGGGATAGATGAACGAAATTTTCTGGGTCCCCAGAGATAAAAAAAAAATCTTGTAGGTTTGGTAAAAACAGCCCGAGAACGTTTAGAGTGGACTGTGGTCGCCAACCCTCAGATAAGTGGAGGGTATTCTGATTGATTGACTATTCTATACCAGGACCATGATTGTTAGAATCCTCCCTCCGCTTGTCACTTAGCAGGTGTGCGTGGGGTGGCTGGGCTGACCCCTGGTGCACTAAGCTGTTTGATAGCTAGTATTTTTACCTCCAGCTGCTACTTGATATGGGCCGACCTCTTCACCACCCACCTCTCTACCTTGCGAATGCTGCTGCTACATCATGGTAGTTGGTCTCCCTCTCTTGTCTCCAATCACTCACTTATAATAATAATAATAATAATAATACGCTGATAACAATAATGTTTTATGACCCCACGTAATCCGTCTACCTACATAAAACAAGTTGTTACAGCCACGTTAGTTCATGGCTTATCCTTTAACCCGTGAAACTTTTAATCAAGTATTTGTTGGTACATGAATAGCGTTGTACTCCTTCAAGGTTTGTGGTGCCATGGCTGGGACAATGGAGGGTGCGTGAAGAAGATGTGTTCAGGCAGTGATGTAAGGCTGCTGCAGTAAGTCAAGGCTGGAGTGTCACTGTGTGTACTAGCCTCCTCGTGGGGCAAACTGTAAAAACAAAAAATGTAATTTGTGTGTGGGGTGAGAGAGGACGTGAGTGATTTGGGCAAAATTAACAAGGTAATAAAACATACCCCACTGAACTTACCTTACCGTTGACTCGGTAGAATGACTAAACATCCTTAGACTCCAAAAGTGTTTGTACATACATTTTTTCTCGTAATACCATGAATAGTGGTTGAATGGCGTTAGAATGGTTGACTCCAGTGGAATGACTAAATGACAAATCCCACTGTTTTAGAAATTTTTGTATGGGGTCTAAAGCGACTTGTAAAATATGACCGAACAGTAGTTCAAAATATACATTCTTTTAACCAGGGGCTCCCAAAAATTCTTCTTTACTTCAAGAAGAAAAGGTGTCTAGGTGTATTGGACCAAGATACTGTACCAGCCCGCCCGTTTCATATTAAATGGTTCAGAATTAGAGGAGTGAGTGTTTATAATTTACTCGGAGAAGAATTATCATCTCTGACGACGGAGCCATGATACCCAACGTCCCCAGCACAGCGTGTGGTGACGAAAGGTATATGGAGTTAAAGGAAATTTGGCTGTCTCGTGAACTGGGAACATGCATAGCAAATTTCTCTATTAGATTTAAATTGCACTCGGTTGATTAGTATTTCAAATTGTGATTCCATACAACTTATATTAAGACTGACAGAGCACCGTAAAGGCCTGAAGTCATTTGATGAAAGATTTTTTTTATTCGTTTTAGCGATATATATGACCCAAGTCGAATACCAAGAGTAGATATGATTGCAAACTTTGTATCCGTCTTGCTAAATTATACCCGATAAGAAGGTTTCAGTTTAGTTCTTACCATCACTATTAGACACTTGTTTGAATGTTACAAATTGGTTTGTTAATTATCCTATGGTGAAAAATGGGTACCCATTTACAGCAGGGTGAACTAGGAGCACCTGGGAATCGAACTAATTACCCCCAGAAGAGGAGGCGAGCGCTGTATCCACTCGACCACTGCGCTCACAGCCTATAGTAGTGACCTTTATTAACACTGGATGTACTGTACCATTTCAACCTTTTACCTCAAACATTTATTCATGTTAACATGCAGATGGTTTATTTAGTATTATTTTGTGTTAAGTTATTTTGTAAATGTGGTGAAACAATAATACTCATGAATTAATTATAAGATTTTGGTTTCTTATTTCTTTAATCCTTTACCCAAAATGCTAACACATGGGGAAGTAAAAATATATTAATTAATTCTTTGAAATTTAAAATGACTATTCATTAATTAACTAAATTCCACTAACTTGTCTTTTAAAATGGTATCACACCCTGGGTGACAATAGAGATATCCAGCCTAGAATTCGAATATGAAAAAGAAACTAGCTATTGTACAGGACATCCGACACATCACTAATGGCAGTTATTAATGTTTTCACCAAATGTCAATACACAAATCTTCCTCTCTGTAGCACTTAGGATATTGACTGTATGTGTGATGCTTCCTCCCGTATATATAGTTATGGCAGCGTGTATAATGGGTTTTCTCCGAGGGTGTTTACCAGGAAGCTCGTACTCTCTCAACGTGGTAGCTAATTAACTAACAAGGCTATGTGAGAGTTGAGAGGCAGACTAACATGATAGTGGGAGAGTGATGCCTGCCAGCTCCTCCCTCCCTTCCTGGTAAACTGTTTACTTGACACTCAGCCATCACCGCGCTCACCACACCTTAGCACCACCATTCTTAACTCCCCACACCCTGCCACCACAACCCACACCCTGCCATCACTACCCACACCCTGTCACCACTACCCACACCCTGCCATCACTACCCGCACCCTGCCACCACACACACCCTGCCACACCACCTGCCATGCCATCACTACCCGCACCCATCACTACCCACACCCTGCCATCATTACCCGCACCCTGCCATCACATCCCACACCCTGCCACCACAACCCGCACCCTGCCATCACTACCCGCACCCTGCCATCACATCCCACACCCTGCCATCATTACCCGCACCCTGCCATCACTACCCGCACCCTGCCATCATTACCCGCACCCTGCCATCACATCCCACACCCTGCCATCATTACCCGCACCCTGCCATCACGACCTGCACCCATCACCGCCTGCCATCCTGACCTGCACCCTGCCATCCTGACCTGCACCCTGCCATCACGACCTGCACCCTGCCATCACTGCACCCTACCACCACCACCCGCACCCTACCACCACCACCATCTCCCTACTCCCACCTCCTCCTCCCCCTACCCGTAATAAATTCCTTAAACCTCCCTTCCTCTCTTAAGCACTGATCTTCGTGTTCAGTATAATATATTCGTCTCCAGTATTTGTAGTACTTGATTATGTCGTCGCCTTTCTTATAAGCCTTTTCTGTCATCATGTCCCTCTCAGTGCGTTTACCCTATCATCACCTTTTTCATCGTTGTAATAACTTCCCGATTGTACTGTATATCTGTCTTTTAACTCTTTCTCTACACGTGTTCCCCCAGTCATTCTTAAAGTATTACTTTCTCTAATCTTTCATTTTCCGGTCTCTTCGCCTTTTTCTTATTTCTCTGAACGTATTTTCCTTTTTCCTTCTTCGTCTATTTTATGTTTACATAAATCTTTCATTTGCTCATCTCTAGTGGCCCTTCCTCCTATGACTAGCACTGCCTCCCCCTCCTCCGCCCCTTGGACCGTGGGGTGATCTCCCGAGGTGGAGGGAGTGAGGTGCGTCAACAATCATGGCGTCAGACAGTAGCACCTTGGCATCGGTGGCGCTCGTGGTTCTTTAATATTCATCATCCTCACCTCGTCCCTTTCTCCCTCAGTTGGTCCGTCTGCTCTCGCCTCACCAACTTTCTCGTAGTGTGCCTTACCATGGGATAATCTCTCAACACCTGTGAAAACCTAAGGGATAAATGAGTTGTTGATCTCTGAGATAGTGTACAGGTATTGTGGGAAGCTGAGTTTTGGTGCGACTTGGAGCTGTAGTGTGGGTGAGACGTTAAGATTCACACTAATGTATTTGTAAGCAATTATTCCTGTGTGTGTGTCATGAGTGTTTGGTTTTTTGTTCTGTGGTTATTTTGTATATTTATGTAATATTAAAACCGTTTTAAGTTGTTTCTTCTATCAAAAGGACTGATATCCAAGTGACAAAGACAGACGTGCTTTGGGCGTGACGTATACTAGTCCACTTTTACACCAAGCTGAGTGGGTGGGATAAGTGTGGGTGTGAGAGGAGGGCCAGTTACTGAGTCAGGGGCGGGGTGACTGGACCAGGGTGATGTACTTCTCACTTACTGCTGGAGGGGGTGGGGGGGTATACCCAGCCACGCCGTCATGTCAATAACCCTTGGAGTTAAATGCATGTTTATAATATTCCAGAGACAAGGTGAATGTTTTCTTGAGTAACACGCGGTAAACTGTCAAATTACTTTGTCCTGAGATTGTCAGATAGATCTTACTGCCTGTCTACTTCCAGGTATAAGATGATATTTACTTTCCCTTAAGTAGATATGACTGTTGTACTGCTGGGTAGTTGGGATTTGTGCGAGTAGTGCTGTAATGACGGTCGTGGTAAGTGGGAGTGGCAGACTGTGGTAATGTTGTAACACTCGTGTCTCAGGTAGTGGGCGAACACAGATAGTGAAACCTCTAGACATCAGCGTTAGTTGAACTGTAGCTGCACCTCCCTTATTGTGGCACTTCGTTAGGTCTAACACTGGTAATGAATAGTAGAAGGACAGCGAGAGAGAATGAGGCTGGGAGATGGGTAGTAGGCACGGAGGGGGAAGGCGCAAGCAGAGGGGCCAGGAAATGGAGATGGAGCAGGAGGTAGAAAACTGAACACGCGACAACGAATCAAGCAAATGAGGAAGTATTTCTCACTGGTGGTGTTGTTAGTAATGGAGATGATCTATTGTGATAAGGGAAAGAAGAGGGGGGGGGGTGAAGATGGTATACTGAGAAGGAGTGGAAGTAGAACTGGACTGTAGGAATTTTGGTGGATGGTTGCACGTTGAGACACAGACAACTTCTGCTGGAGGTGTAGCGTGGGAAAACAGGTTGAATGTGTGGTGGTGGGGATATACCGGGTGTTTTATAGGGTGTCTACTAGAGGCTGAGTGCTTAATACCAGCTGTTTATAGGATGTCTATGGGTTGTTGCTTTATTTAGTAGGGGATATTGGATGTTGACTGGGCTCCCATAGGCTGATCCTTTGATTTTATGGCGTTTCTGAGGTGCTGAATTGGTGTTTATTGGGTGACTTGTATGACTGCTGTTAGTAAGGGATTGGTTAATACCAGGATTAATGTGACGCTGATTTAACTGTTTTATAATTAACAATAACCACCGATTTTGCTATTTTAAGACCAGAATATTTTTCACGTATCTTGTACGTTTTTCGTTTATGGTAAGATATCGATTTACCTCCCCCCAACCCCTGCCGCTCATTGTGTATAGGAATCACAGTTAAATTATCTTTTCAGGTCACGTACATACGATAAACATTGTGTCCTTGCCAATAGGAATCTACAATATATGGATGGTTTTTGGGTGTGTTCGGTGACGGGTCAGTTTTTAATGCTCGAAACATTTTAGGAAGTTATTTTGATGTTGCTTAATTTTGTTTGAATTAATGGGAAGATTTCATGGAATATTATAGGAGGTGCTACTCGTTTGGTCTACACCCGAGACTTTTGAATCTTTTGGGTTTAGTTTTTGTAGCAGGTATTAGGACAGGCCTACGACGATCAACCATGCCTTTTCGCCCTGTGTTATAGAGAGTAACGTTGCCGTTCTATTCCTGAACAAGGGATACTCTGAATTATTGATCAGGTGTGTTGAATTGTGTGTTAAGATTACTTTTAAGTGTTGTACGGTATGAATGGGGTGAGTGTATTGCTTAAAGTGTTACGTTATTTTACCTTTACAATCAAATTGTTGCCCTCATAATGAACTCAAGTAGATATGAAGAAAGAAGTATAAAAATCACCTTGGTGTGTGTGTACAGTAATCATGAAAATAAATATGCAGTGTCTCAGTTTGAGACATGCTCTTATTACTGTAAATTAATTTTACAAATTACTTAGTGTGGTTGGCAGTGGTAGCAAGAGTTGTGTGATGAAACCACTGGACACAAATATTCCTAAAATAGATTTTCACCTTTAAGAAGCTTCTGTGACTGGCCTACGCACTGTACATGTGTGCAAGTTTGTAGTGTTGGTGTGGCGAGTCATTGTTAAAACTGGTACTGTATATGAGGCAATATGTTAACCCGTGACATTTGTAAAGTGTGGAACTAGAACATGATATTGAAGTTATGGTTTTGAGAAGGATAGTGAGCGTGAATCCGAACCCGCTCCCGTACTGCAGTTCTGACCAGTGTAATATGTGTGTCTTTTAGTGGTTAATGGTTCATCATGTTATAATGCAGCCTGGCGTGGTAAATACAAGCTCTGTGTTTACAGGATAGATAACCAATAACTGTGAGGAACTTTGTGATTCAAACCTTTATAAATTCAGAGCAAAAAAACATTAGTAAATCGAATACACAATGTGTCGATCCCTTCACCCCACTCAACAGTTGGACTAGATAAACTGGCTCAGGTATCACCGGGAGCGACTGAGTGTACGAGATCACAGTTGTGTCGGGACTGGCATCAGCGTCCTCCAGTAAGCCAGGTGTGTTGTGTTACCTGACGGGGCAGTAGTTGGACTAGTGAGAGCTGAAGAAGAGCCTCAGTTCATACGAGACCCGTCAGAGTTGAAGAGCCTCTGTATACACAGAACCCGTGAGAGTAGGAAGACCTTCATCTCAGCTAACGAGAATGAGCAGCACAGTAGATTGGCAGCAGGAGCGGTTCTTCACACTTGAACGCTGGAAGAGGAAGAAGGCTGCGCTGGATAAACAGAAAGTGGTGCAAAAGGCAGGTCAGTTAGTACCAGCTGATCCAGGCCCTTCCAGCTGGAGGGACACGTTCTGTTACCAGTTAGTGTACTGTATAAGTGTAGTCATTAACCCTTGTAGTACTGATGCATGTGTTCATTGGTGTTGATGGAAAACAGGGAAGCTTACTTTCGCCCACGCTTAGCTAATTACTGCATACTGTCATTGCTGTAAGTGTAAAAGGCTCTTATTGGTGGACTTCCGTACTGAGTCAAATACTGTATAGCGATTTATGATAAATAAATGAGCCTCTGTATTTTCAGATTTAAAGTAAGAACGGTTATGAATTTAAGCTTGTGAATATCTCCTAGCTGGGCATCCTGTGGTGGATAGTTGGTGTAAATGGTCAATGTGGGAGGAATGGTGTGTATGGGAGAGCTTGAGCCGTAGACTAACTTGTACCTTGTGTAATCTGAAGCTCTCGAGTTAATTCATTCATCAAGTAATTGTTATTGTTTTGATTTAAGTAGAATCTCTTGGTAATATATATTTTTTCACTTGGTTGATGTCAGTAATTTATAGTGTATGAAATTATTGTGAATATTATGCACACCTTCAGTTTGACCTTATACTGTCATTGAAGTGGGGAGAAATATTTATAATTGTTGTGTTTGACCAGATAGTAAGCACAATGACATGATTGGGCGAGACATTAAGGGATGAAGAGTAAGCGATACTAGTGTTAGTGGTAGCAGGAGCCATGCTGGTGTTAGTGATGGTAGCAGGAGCCATACCGATATCGTAGACATATTGGTGTTAGTGGTAGCAGGAGCCATACTGGTATCGTAGACATGTTGGTGTTAGTGGTAGCAGGAGCCATACTGGTATCGTAGACATGTTGGTGTTAGTGGCAGCAGGAGCTGGTATCGTAGACATGTTGGTGTTAGTGGTAGCAGCCATGCTGGTGTTAGTGATGTAGCAGGGCCATACCGGTATCGTAGACATGTTGGTGTTAGTGGTAGCAGGAGCCATGTTGGTGTTAGTGATGTTACCGGTATCGTAGACATGTTGGTGTTAGTGGTAGCAGGGCCATACTGGCCATGTTGGTGTTAGTGGCTGCTGGTGTTAGTGGTGGCAGGAGCCATACGGTATCGTAGACATGTTGGTGTTAGCAGGGCCATACTGGTATCGTGGCAGGAGCCATGCTGGTGTTAGTGGTGCAGGAGCCATACTGGTATCGTAGACATGTTGGTGTTAGTGGTGCAGGAGCCATGCTGGTATCGTAGACATGTTGGTAATAGTGGTAGCAGGAACCATGCTGGTGTTAGTGGTAGCAGGAGCCATACCGGTATCGTAGACATATTGGTGTTAGTGGCAGGAGCCATGCTGGTATCGTAGACATGTTGGTAATAGTGGTAGCAGGAACCATGCTGGTGTTAGTGGTAGCAGGACCATACCGGTATCGTAGACATGTTGGTGTTAGTGGTAGCAGGAGCCATGCTGGGTATCGTAGACATGTTGGTAATAGTGGTAGCAGGAACCATACTGGTATCGTAGACATGTTGGCGTTAGTGGTAGCAGGAGCCATACCGGTATCGTAGACATGTTGGTGTTAGTGGTAGCAGGAGCCATGCGTGGTAGTCGTAGATCGTAGACATGGTGGTAGCAGGAGCCATACTGGTATCGTAGACATGTTGGTGGTAGCAGGAGCCATACTGGTATTGTAGACATGTTGGCGTTAGTGGTGGTTAGAGACATGCTGAAAACAGAAGTAGTGTAGTTGTAGACATCTCGGTGTTGGAGACCTGGTAGTGTGAGGTGAGTGAGGGGTGACAGTGGCAGCGCGAGGAAGTACTTTTATTAGACCCTGGCCACATCACGCGGGTATTCCCTCCAAGTTTCCTCTTCTCTAGCACTCGCGCAAGTATCCCTGATCTCCTACTTGTTTTTTCTTCTGCCAGACTCCCGTGATGTAAAACCTTTTAGGAAGAGGGAGGTAGAGTTTTTGTATGTTATGTAGGCGGGTGCACATATTGTCCTCCAGGCACGCCTCCTCCCCTCGCTATCAAGACAATACAGATCAGGAATAGATGATTTCTCTGTTGTTGTTTATTAAATCACCTGGAAAAGACACAGGAAGAAATTAGTGTCCGTAAGGGAATTGTGGATACAGCACACTTACTGTAGGTACTAAACTTTCCGTGCATGAGGAAGTTCTGAACTTGGGTAACTTTACCTTTACCTTAGGTTCTTATCCAGGGGAATGAGGCGGCAGGTCGTCAGAGCGTGGAGGTGGTGGCAGCACGCTGTTGCTATCTTTCTTGCAAGGGCAGCAATGACATTGCAGAGATCACTTGCTACGGGGCAAACTTGTTAGTGTTTAGGATGACTCTCAAACAGTTTGCATCCAGGCCTGAAGGGCCGGCCCCTCCCTGAGTTTTCATTTTTTTTTTTTAGTTTTTTTTTGCACACCATCCCTCCTGTTATTTTCTCGAACAGAACAGCATTTGGTGGGATACAGTCACCCTGGAACCTGATGTCTTCCTCTTCACTTGCAAGGGGATGTTTTTCCATCAGTTGTTTTAATGTGTCTCTGTTTATTGGCAGAACACCACCGGAATCGAGTATACTGATCATCCAGCTCTGATACAATGAAATGAGTTACTAGGGATGTCACTTAGGTTATTGAGTTTTAAGGTGACTAAAGAGACCGTTACAGGACCAGCAGCGTCGTTCACATTCGTTGCACATGTGGAGGGCTCCATCTACTGAGGGAGGGGCGATGGCAGTGTCTTTCTGGCGTTGGCGCTTGTCTGCCTCGGTTTGCAGTCGGGCTAGCTCAAAAGCATTGACACCTCGTGTTGTGCTCCTCCAAGCGTTACGATGTGGAGTAATCGACTCCAAGGTGAGGGGGGTCGATTTGGCACTTTTTCAGGTTTGTCATTAGTCTATCCTTATACCTTTTCAATTGCCCGTCGGCGTTATGTTTACTATTCGTTAGGTGACTGTAAAGTAGCTGCTTTGGCATTCTACTGTCGTCCATGAGGGGTAACATGGCCAGTCCAATGTAGTTGTTCATGGATAATGGTAGCCTCGATGCTCCTACAGTTGGTGTCAGCAAGAACACTGGCGTTTGTTCTCTTGTCTTCCCAGCGAACTCGGAGGATGGAACGTAGACTGCGTTGGTGAATTTTTTCAAATGTCTTGAGGTGCCTCCTGTGTGTGACCCATGTCTCACTGCCATATAGCAGGGTGGGGAGGACCACTGCTCTATATTCGTGCAGCTTTGTAGATAATTTCAGCTCCCTACAGCTGAAAAGATACGATTTCGGATCTGCCACAGGCTTGGGATGCACATCTGATCCGATGTTGAATCTCTTCATCGATGTCCGCGGTGGTGGACAGGTGGGAGCCGAGATACCGAAAGTGGGGAACATTAGAGAGTGTAGTACCGTTAAGCTGGATGGATGGTGGAGGTGTGTGTGAACCAGGGGCAGGTTGAAAGAGAATCTGAGTCTTAAGTACATTCACCTCAAGGCCGAAGTGTGCATACGCATCTGCGTAAGTTGTTCAGGATCTCCTGTAGGTTGTGCTCAGTGTTTACTCTTCTTACCTACAGTATTCTTCTCTTCATCACTCGCTCTTTTCACCACACGTTAATGAGCAGGCCGCTAGTCTGATGGTAGGTGTTAAGTGTCAGAATTTTCAGGCTTAGTGTTAACAGTTGTAAGGTGTAGTGTAGGGTAAGGTGACCAGCCTCACCCAAACATAGTCAGACAAGCAGTGGGTGAGTTGTGATAACGAGTGAAAGTGGGAGACGGTGAATGAATGAACTATTGAATGACCATTCTCTGCTCCGGTATTAATGGTTAAGACTGACCATCCAAATACACGTGATGTGGGTGGGTGGTATACATGTGTGCGGGTGTGGCCATCCTATGGATGGTGTTCACTCTTTAAACAAGTTGCTGCTGTAACAGGTTTCCCTGCGTCGCCGACCAGGCTGTTTATTCACATCACATTCCTTATAAACACTGCTTTCATAATTTATATGTTTTCATCGCCTTTTTCCTCTTGTCGTATCATTACTTGTCTTCCTTCTGCAACACATTATTTTTTTCCGTTTCCAGGTTACACATCTCCCATCGTATCCATCTGTTACCCCCTACTTATTTTTCCATTCATCACTTGCAGTTTTCTAGTGACACCGTCTAGGTATGTGGCTCTTGCTGTCTTACTGACGCCATAGCTATCTGTTGATCAGGAGGGTGTCCAGGTGTGCCTGTGGTATTGGTGGCGGCGGGACTGAGTGGTGTGTGTTGCCCCCGAGGTGCCATGGGGCTACCCCTGCCGCCCCAACGGTACGTACTGCCTGGGATTCTTACGTCTTTGCCAAATCCCGAGTTGTGTACATGGTGGTGCGTCCACTGTGATGCCCCCACCTGCCGCTGGCCAGTCCAGCAACAACTGCCTCCTGCTGTGTTGCTCGCTGAGGCCTGCTGGCAGTGCTGCTCCCGACGCTACTGATTGAGTCACGTCTCTAGTTCCACACTAAAGCTTATCTGCCGAGTGGTACCACTGCTGCCCCTGTGGTACCACTTCTGCTACTGTGGAGCCACCGCTGCCACTGTGGTGCCACCGCTGCCACTGTGGTGCCACCGCTGCCACTGGTGCCACCCTTGCCACTGTGGTGCCACCGCTCCCTCATATGTGCTAACAATGATGGTACACTCAGTGTCTGAAAATAAGTACAGTATTGAGATTGGTTACATCCGATCCATCCTCTCGTGAACTGGTCAGCTGGGCTGTACAGTTCTCCTTGCTGCTGTAATTACCAGAAAAAGAAGTTGTATGTATTGGCAGTGTTTATTAAATTGTGGATGTTAAGCCCGGTGGCAGGTAGTGTTGTTAAGGGTAAAGATATCGTACTTGTCAAACAAGAGGACGATGATCGTGTATAAGCCGAGCGGACGGAGTGTCAACCCCGAGGCTCATCTCCAGAGGTGGCTGGAGAAAAAGAAACTCATCCACAACGTGGGTAAGCTACACATACATCAGTGGCCCTCATCTGTGTTCTTCCTTGATATAAGCTGCTCATACTTAAGACACCTTAACTTCAGTTTTTAACTTGAGACCTAACCTGAGGCCCCTTGAAGGCATGGCCTTCGCCTGCATACTGCATAGTCGGTCGACATGATGCGTCGCATCAGGCTAGTCTCTCTAATTTACATTTACTACACAAAAACATATTACAATTATTTATTTTTATGCTCGTAATTATTGTAAATTATTTTAAAACGTACGAACCCATTTACGCATATGTACAAGCGCACATAAATACTTTTATTTAGTGAGCTATACGTATGAAAAATGGGGGGATGTTTACGAAAAGATGGGCTCTTAAAAAGACGCGAAACTTTATCTTGAGTAAATGAAAGTCGTCTAAGAAATGAAACCATGTTCGTTCGCAGAAGTATGAACTGGGATAATGAGAAGAAAAATAAAAATCATGATTAAACAGATTATTACGAAAATTATACAAGTTTGTAAGAAAGAAGAGGATTTATAAGAAAAAGAAAGGGATTTGTAAAAAAGTAGGTTGACTGTATAAGACTTTCCATAGGTTGAGCGTGACACAATGCACGTCTTATTTCACTGGTTTGTTTACTAAATCACAACTATTAATTATGTACACGATAAGTTTTAAGTGAAGTCCATAGCTTATACGAATTAGTAGGCGTTACTGTGTTTATTGAGTCACCTGTAACTTCAGTGTACTGTACTTGTAAGAAATTCATCATATTCAAGAAAGAGGTTTTATAATTATTTCATATCACCTATCACGTTGATATAATTCACTATGTTTTGATTATTTAAGTTGTCGACTTACACAAGTTTCACACATTTTTTTTTCCATTCAGTACAGCGTAAAACAATAACGACACTGGTACAGGGACAGTGGCGTGGAGGGCTGAGCACATACCAAGTGGAGTGAATCTGGTCGCTGTTGACAATACAAGGGGGAATGAGAAAAATATGATAATCCTTGATATAATTTTAGCCTTCGCTGTGAAAAGAGAGGGTTGTAGACTTGGCAAGAACCACTAGGTTAAGTGAGAGACGATCTGTGGTGTGTGGACTGGGGAGACGCTGCCAGCCACCCTGAACCCAGCACCCAGTTCTCCCCACTACCTATACACCACACTGTGTTGATTTGCCCGTATAACACTACTAGCAGTGGAGGCTACTAACATCGGCGAGAGACTGGTGGATGATCTCATATACTTAGATATTCAACTGTTCATCATCCTACTTTTAAGAAAATTGTCCAATTGATCTGAGTGTATTCATATCTATTCTAGAAAATTTCCTACTTGCTTAAACAGAAGTCATATGTATTTTTAAGAAATGTACTTTTCAATCCCTCAATTCCCTAAAGCTAGAGGCAAGTGGGTAATGGACTAGAAACGTGTTATGCTGGGTGAGGGAGGGTTGGGTGGGGCATTAATGTACAGGGTGTCTGGCCGGCCACATCAGACCTCAGGCTTACTCCCATCTTGGGTCTACAGACCTTGGTGGATCTGCCTCATCTTACAGTCATTATCTCGGAGGGTTCTGTTCTCAGGCTTTAGATAGATAGAAACGACGCGCGACCTAAACTTTGGTCCGTAACGTAGGACACTAGATATTTTTGTGACCCTTGTCCATACTATTAGTTTTTTGTTCAGAGTACGCACGCATCACAACTTTTTATGCTGTGCTCACAGGTGCCTCCATGTCATGTATCACGTTTTGTTTTGTATTTTCACGAGCCATACAGGTTAATGTCTCGCGTGTTGCCTGGGTGTTTGTGCCAATGTACCCATATTGTATATTACATGTCTTTTCCTTTAATTGACCCCAGGACACACATAATTAAGTACTAATTGATATGGAGGTTAATATAACAGGAGTGCTTAGGGGTTGGTGTAATGAAGAAAGGCGTGCACAGTGTGAGGCAGCGGTGGAAGGGTAAGTGGATGTCAGGCGGGCTGTGGGGTTAGCCTTAGCTGGCCTCTGCCCCTTGTGGCTTATTCTCATCCCAACCCACCCTAGCCCCACCCAGCCCCACCCAGCCCCATTCGCCTCTGGTGAGTGTTACACTTTCAGTTCCATAAGAAGGTTGAGAAGGAACGAATCTGAATTAGTGTTGTAATGACCGTAACACACCGTGTTGAAAGAACATGAAGCTTGGATATTTGGCAGGTCTGTAAGTCAGCTATATCAGCTCATAATTTATTATTATGGAGTATCACTTCATCTGGAGACTGGATGTCGTGCTAAGGTATTTTGTCATCTTTGTTAGGTACAGGAAAAGACATAAAATTAATTAATGCCATGATCAGAAAAACTTCTACCAATAAACATGGACAGATACTTTCAGTCACTGTTCTCACAAGCGCCAGTCATTTCATCACGAGCAACCTTAACTCAACAAAATTCATTCATACCCTGCAATTAGCATTTTGTGAAACTGCTTTTACTTGTTTTTATATGTTATATAACATCCTACAGTTTAAAATGTCCATATTCAAATTTCTTCAGCCTTTAACGAGGGAACAATTTGGTGAATAGCTCTAACAACGACACTTGGTTGATCTCTCCCTGCACTTAAAGTTGTTAAGGAAAATGTTGTTTATAGCGCGCTTGCTTCTCTTCGTTACGACCAGAGTTCTATTTCTGCTTGGATCAGGTGTGTGAAGAGGGTGTTGTTCAGTGTGACATTACCGACCATCACAGGTTCTCTCCGGGTACTTTGATATAGTTCATTACTAACATTTAGACGTGAAGATCAAGATACTGTATACAGGCCTGACGCCTTCCTTCAGCATAGTCATTAAAAAAAAAAGGAAAAAGAATAAACAGTTTGGTCCCTGTGAACACACCCGCTCTGATAGACAGATTTGTATTGCTTACCATCAAGTGTTAGAACCGTGGCAAGTTGGGTGTGGGTGCCACCTTCCACCCACCACGCGTCTAATGTTGCGTTCCGCCACCTGCTGCATTCATGCAGACGACTGTGACCTCTCTTTACCCTGGGCTCGTCACTATGCAGTTTGCTTTCTCCTGCATAATACAACGTTTAACTGTGAGTGAAGGCAGTGGCCACGTCCGGTCGACGATACCCATGGCTCTCTAGCTTGCTTTCATTACCGTTATTTACACTGGAACACAATTTGATATTACTGTATATTCGCAATAACAGACTGCATGTTTACCATGGACTGGTAATTTATTTACGATTAAATTTGTCACTTGAGGATAGTACTTTCGTATATTGTTTTTGTTGTTTTATGCTTAGGGTTTAGATAGAATAAAGATATCGCTGGAATCACGACTCAACTGCGGAAGCGGGTGAATTGATTCCCTTGATGTCACGAATTCAAGACAAGTAGTTGTAGCTTGGAGTCTCACTGGTCACGATGATAGCAACCTACTATGGCCATTACTACCACCTCCCTCACTCACACCACTACTACAGGTCACACTGCAATGTGAGGTGACGAACAGGCAACGTGTCCTCCGTGCTGGTAGTAGTACTCAAGTACTCAATGTCGGAGTTTATGCAATGTGGTCATTTTAGTCCTTCCATGAGTGTGTCTGCACACTCATACACAAAAAGATTTTTGACTACAGGGAAAACATTTTCATCAGTAATTGTTAAACTAATAATCTAATTTTCATTTCCTTAAATATGGTCTTTAAATCTTCGAGTTTCACTTTGGATGAGAGTCAGTTCCTTTGCCATTTACCCATGGGTTTTTATATATAATTTTGTCACGATACATCCAAGTTACTAGGGTGTAGCATTGTATTGACTAATGTAGAATCGTCGCTATTATCTGATTACAATGCTCTTGCTCCATATCCATCAAACCTTGTTAACTTGACTGAATCACAGCCTTGTAAATTAAGAGAGGCACTAAAGTTCCCTCTTATTTACCTGTAGACACTGTAGTCTTGGACCTATATTGTTACGAAGGTCAAACATCTTTCTCTTTACCGATTGGTCGTACAAAGTATTAAGGCGTGATCACACGTGCCAAATGTCAATGGAAAATCAATGATTCCAGCAACTTTGTCTATCAAAACAACACTCAGTCGCCGCGGCGACAGTTACTCTCAAACTCTGTTGTTATAATGTTCTTACTGCGCCTCAACAACTAAGGAACGCAACCACGCACGTTTTTTTTTTCTTGCGTTTAACCTTCTTTAACTGAATTTGCATGTTTATAAGGAACTGATAGCCGCTGCTGTCACGTATGCCCATTACGTACGTGGATGCCATTGCCTGTTTTGGTTGCTAATTGTTAATGTGTGTGAGATTTTTTAATTTTGCCGCGGACAGCAGCTAGTTTATTGTACACTGTAAACAGTAGCGCAAAAGGAAAACAATGGAGATCACAAAGGGTGTTTATCAGACCCCAGTGGTCAGATCGACGTTTGCTTAAGTACAAGATGCGAACTGTGCATACCGCTTTAGTATATCAGCTATCTTGCCATGGAATATAAAAAGTGCTACGCCATTGTATACACGGTAGGCATATGCTTGGATATGTCCCTTAAAGGTTCTATTTTTTCACAGTCTAAGACGTAGTGCTGCCATATGTCTGGCCGCCGCACACTTTACATTTAGTTTTGTTCACATACTGCCAGAGGCACTTACAGTATATCTTAACCTTAGTCTAGCGGTTACAACATATCGTAATCTGATGATCTTGTTACTTGGTCCATATACTGTTTTACTTGTTACATCTCATCATGGTAAACAGTGAATTGACTTGTGCTTGTTTGCACTGTCTAATGGTTTCAAATTCATCAACAAGTTCTTTCCTGATTACTGTTTTTAAGATTCTGTTGTATTGTGCGTTATCAGGTCTGGCACAGTACGCGACCTTCGGACCCGACGACGACTTCCCTCTGCCGCCCCCAGACGAGGCCCCGCCGCCCCCATCGCCGCCCTCGCCAGTCTCCTCTTCCTACTCAGAGCTGCGCCGCGCCACGCCCTCCACACACGCCCCAGCACACCATAACGGCGGCGGTCCTCATACCCCTACCCAGCAGCAACAACAACATGGCGGCAATTATGGAACTTACACCCCTGGATCACACACTGTAAGTCACCAATCTTTATTTTTTCCTAGTGTCATATATGCCAAGTTGGTTATTTCCTAGTGTGTCATATGTCAAGTTGGTTATTTCCTAGTGTCATATGTCATGTTGGTTATTTCCTAGTGTCATATGTCATGTTGGTTATTTCCTAGTGTCATATGTCAAGTTGATTATTTCCAAGTGTCATATCAAGTTGGTTATTTCCTAGTGTGTCACATGTCATGTTGGTTATTTCCTAGTGTGTCATATGTCATGTTGGTTATTTCCTAGTGTGTCATATGTCAAGTTGGTTATTTCCTAGTGTCATATGTCATGTTGGTTATTTCCTAGTGTCATATGTCATGTTGGTTATTTCCTAGTGTGTCATATGTCAAGATGGTTATTTCCTAGTGTCAGTCAGTGTCATGATGGTTATTCCCTAGTGTCAGTCAGTGTCATGATGGTTATTCCCTAGTGTCAGTTAGTGTCATATTGTTCAAATGTTTCATCTCGCTCTTGTTATTACCGTTACTTGTGTTTTATTACCCCTGATATTATTCTAAATTTGAGTTGTTGTTTACCGACTCTTACGAACCAGGTGTGTGTGTGTGTGTGTGTGTGTGTGTGTGTGTGTGTGTGTGTGTGTTCAGTTTTGGTGGTGTTAGAATGGTGTTGCGAGGTGTGGGTGTATGATGTTTACACCAGCTGGTCTGGTTACAGTGAGTCATTCTCAGGGGTGTTGTCCTTGTCTTGTTTACTGTGGTTCTCTCATGCAAGATGCCTCTGGTGGTGGTGTTGGTCACTTCTCTGCTCTGCTGTGATGTGTGTGTGTGTGTGTGTGTGTGTCGTCCTCAGAGGTGTTCACTTTTAACTATGTGGTTGGTCGCTCCTCTGTCAAGTTCAACGTGCAACACCGTATTTTTTTCTTAAGCGAACATTCTTGGCCAGCATTCCCCGTCCACTAGAGGAAGCACATCAGTAATTGTGGTTCACCTTAATGCTGAATGTTGTATTTTGCTTGTCGATGAGCTTCGTGACCAGGTGGGTATCGTTACACACTACCTCCTGCTACACACACATATATCGCTTCACTCTCTCATCAACATTACAAGGAATTCTAAATACTGGGAAACGAGCTATTTTCTTTAATATATGTGTATACCGGTAACGGGTGACGCAGTTAGGGTGAAAAAACAATTCGTGAGTATTGTAGGCAGTGGTAGGCTAGGTTAACGGACGCCATGTTAGGACTCAGAAGGCCACCAATACCAGTGGGGCGAGGGAGGCGCTCCACCGGGTCCTCCTGTTGCGCCCGCTCACCTGTTGCTCTTCCCCTTCCCCTCCAGCGGTGGTCTGGATGGGGAGGGGTAAGCGGTAGTCAACAGTAGCTGAGGCACTGATCGGGCTCACATGAAGCTTCCTGTCTTTGTTGAGTCAAGTGGATAGATGCATCACCTGAACACTTGGTGGGGAAGATTGGTGGCTGACAAATGTATTGATGTAAAGGGATAAAAGTCTGGTGGGTATCCGTAAAAGGTGCTCCGGGGAGTTAAAGAGGTGTGGCGAGCCAGACACAGCGGCCAGACAGACGGGGTGACCCGTGGCTGCTGTTTGGTGGACACCTGCCACCCGCCACAGTCAACACACCTCCATTCTCCTGCCACCACTTATCATACCAGTTGGGCAGTTACATCCTCACTGTCTCATCCTCCAGCTGCCACAACCTGTGTACATGACACTGGTACAGGACAGGTAACCTGGTATACCTCGGGTGTGTAAGTCGGGTAATGCTGCCAACATTACAATACTAGCACGTCTGTACAGCTGCGTGAGACTCATCCTAACGACAACGCCGCTTGGAATCTAATTTTTCTGAACGACATAACAACAGCTGAACTTTATCTCGGAGTAAATGTGTTCACTTCAGATGCAATACGGAACACTGGAAGATGAAAAGACTTCATTATAGTGACGATGCGATCTTGGAAGGTTCGTAATTTATATTAATGTCCTTAATTAACTGGTAGGTAGTGTTGATGTGTCCAGGGGTATCTTGTCTCGTCAGTCGTCAGGACCTTCTCTTGTTTACGAAGTCCCACCAACACCTCTCCTCAAAAGTCTTGAACAGCTTACATTTATTCCGACTTCTTTGTGTTAATCAGAAGTACTGTATGACATCCTAGTAGTGTTGTAGTTTACAATAAATTAATATAATCTTGGTAGCCATCATCTTGCAACTTTGGATGGAGCACTTTGAAACTTATTGGGTGCGTTTGCTTTTATAGCGTTAAGCGTTGAAGCTTAAAAGATAACCCAAGATCCGCTTTTTCGTTTTCCCTTTTTAGTTATAAAAGCTGCTCAGAAAACTAATGAAAAACATATCAAATTTTTTTATACGTAAAAAATTTGATCAAGTTTTTGGCGGAGGGGCGGCATCAATACTTGTAGATCAGGTGGACTAACAGTAATGAATTGGGCAGTGGCCGTCTGTATTAACCTAACGAAAACACAATATTGTCGAAACAATTATTTTCTTTCATTGACTTTCATGTCAATTAAAAGCGGCATATGGTGCCTGGCTGGTGAGAGGTTGTTGTTCAGTTGGTCTGGACTCAGGATATTATTGTGGAGATAAGTGGTGTATTCTTTTTGTACTGTTCAAGTGCATATTAAGGCTAATGTTAGGGCTTAGGTTGATTTAGGCTGTGGCTCTCAATATTTCATTGTTTTCCTTTACATGTCCCTTGTATATACGTTCTTTAATATTATTATACTAATTTATGCAGTGTATGATTTCTCCTCACTATGATACCCATTAGTTTGAGTTAATGAGGCTTGGGGGAGGTAATACGAATTGCTATAAGGTTTACCCTGCGTATAGATGTGACCACTAGGGGTGTTTCTCAATGCTATCACGATCAAGCCTCGCCTCTTATTTTGACTAGTGGCAGAATCCTGATAAGTGAGGGAAGTAATACAACATGGGTTGTATTAAGGTGAAACAAGGGGACAGAAACTCTCAGTATCATGTTTTGACAGCAAATATATAATTAATGCAATGGTAATTTCTATTTACATGGCGGTATATGATATAACGGCTATGATGGTACAATTAAATCAAGTGTTAAAAAAAATATTAATATATATTTTTTAAGAGGTGATTTATAGGAAGGGACCGTGGTGTTGGTGAGGGGAGATGACGGAGGTGATGGTATGGTGATGGGTTAGTAGTGGTGGCAATGATTGTTCGTAGTTGTGACAGCAAGGAGCTAGTGTTGGTGGTAGTGAGGGGTTTGTGGTGGTAGTTGTGAAGGGGTGGAGTTTGGTGGTGGTGATTGATTTTGATTTTGCCTCTTACAGCGGCTACTTTATTGTGCACCCCACACTCATCCTGTGAGCGGTAGCGCAAAAGGATTACAGAGTAGAGTTTACAACGGGTCATAATAATTAACCCCCGTTGTCAAGATATTATGGCACTGAATGTTACACAGTATTTCAATTACATTATATGTTTAGTTCTATACATAAAGGGTAACTTATTCACAAATGCGTGAGTACAGGCGTGTGAGGCAGTATGTCTGGCCCCACACTGTTATTCACATTTGCATGAGAAGTATTCAAGCACATTGTGTATTTGGTTCTGTACATGAGAACTGATATCGTTACTAAGTGCAAAAAAGTGGATACAATCTTAATATGTCGGCTATCTTGTGGTAGTGGTAAGAGAAGGTAGAGTTGGGGGTCGTGGTGGTCGCTGTGTGGGGGGTGTTGGTGGTCATCATGGGTTGGTAAGATGGTGATAGGGGGGGGGCTGTAGTGATGGTGAGGAAGTGCTGGCAATAACGTGTGGTGGGTGGTGATGGTGAAAGGATGGTGGTTGATAGTAGTAGACGTAAAGGAGTAATTGTGGAGGTGGGGTGTTGGGTAGTAGGAGGAGGGGTGTTGGTGGTAGTGAGGGAGGTGTTGGTAGAGGGGGTGTTGGTGGTGGTGAGAGGGTGGTGGTGAGGGGGGTGTTGGTGGTAGCGAGGGAGGTGTTGGTAGGTAGTAGAGGGAGGGTGGTAGTTGTGGGGGGGTGTTGGTAGTAGGAGAGGGTGTGGTAGGAGGAGGTGTTGGTGGTAGTGAGGGAGGTGTTGGTGAGGGTGGTAGTTGGTGAGGGGATAATGGAGTTGAGGGTGGAGTGGAGTGGAGAGGTGATGGTAAGGGGTTGGTGGCTGGTGAGGGCAGTAGTTGGTAGTGGTGAGTGGGTGGTGATAGTGAGGGGATGGTGTTGTTGGTGAGGGGGTGTGAGTGGGTGGTGGTAGTGAGGGGGTGGTGGTAGTGAGGGGTTGATGGTGGTGCCAGGGGATGGGAGGAGAACGGGGTTGAGAGAAGTTCATGCAAGATATGCAAGATCACACACACACACACACACACACGGGGTCGCCCTCCTCTCTCCCCCGTTGCTGCTGCTTGGTGTGGTGGTGTTGGTGCTGCCGTATAAGGCCATCTTGGCACATCTCTCTCTTGGTGGTGGTGGTGATGGTTCCTGGGCTACCAAGGGCTAAATTTAGATCAGTCCAAGTGGTGGACACCAACGCTACTCTACTTTGTCATACCCTACATAGTTCCTTGATGGATTCCAGAGCTCTGTGGTAAGTGTGGACAAGCCTGGTATGACCGCGCCGTAGGCATGAGTGAGGTGCCGGCGCGGTGTAGTATTGTGAGCCAGGCGGGGCACGGAGACTGTACCGCCTCGCGCGGCTACACTCCCACTCACTGGGTAAAATAAGGGGAGTGAGTGGCACTCATTATGAACGCTGCTGGCTACACCACGGTGGATCCATGCGCCAAGCTGTTGTCCTAATCGGGCACGTTCTGTGGGGTATCCGTTCCGTCACCCCCTCGTCATCACTTTCACTCTCGGACCAGCCAATCACGGACGCGGACGGGCATACGTCATAAGTTACCTCACAACTTGGAGCCAATGAACGTTGTGGGTAGGCGTGGTGGGCGGATGCTGTAGCAACCCATGTGTCGGGTTAGCCACCTGTAGTTAGCATTGGTGAGTGGCGCGTGTTGCTGCTCTCTACTAGTGATCCGTGTGCACGTGGGTCTTCCGTGTGAACCAGGTGGGTGGTGGTGACATACGAACGGTGATCCTGGGCAGGTAGGGTGTACACGGGGCCGGGGCCGGGGCGTGGGGCTCTACTCACCTTCTGCCCCGTCACTGCCTCTCCGCGCATTTCCCACCCCACGTAATGATCGTGCCGCAGGAAATTTCTAGAGTATTGCGCTGAAAAGAATGCATATGGCTACCCGGAAGGTGTGTAGTGAGTGCAGCAATGGCTGCAAGAACATGTCGGTGCTTACCGTGTTTGATAATAGTGAATCAAACCAGAGGAAGTGGATAGTGGCGGCTGGTGACTCAGAAAAACAACCTTAGATTGTCATTGAGAGGGACGGACACACACACATATCAGACTTAGGTGGTGCGGCCAGGGTGTGGGGTGTACTGTGTGTGGGTCACAATCCCAGCAATCGCTTGCTTGCTCCTTGCTGTGCGGTCAGGTAATACTAATGATAGTTACTAACACTTACACAACTAGTGTTGACGGTGACACTTCCTCTTGTTGTCTTCTAGTCCTAATTACTTTTACCTTAATACTTATACCACCTTCCTCTTATCTCAGTATTGATACCCTCAACCAAGAATAAAGGCCTTTTATCCTTTCAGTCATCACTACCACAGTCACAGCTGAATTCTTATCGACTCCCCAATACTTTACTTATTAATGAAATTTGTCTTATTCATAGTTGTCACTTGTCCATCTCTCCTGGTTATATCGCCTTGCCCTTTTAGTTGTCAATATTAACTGCAAGTTTCATTTTTGTATCATGTCACAGTTTTCTCTGGGTTTTGGTAGTCATACTGTGTATTAATTTGTCACCACATGGCATTTATCTTACTTGTTTCTGTATTGTGATTCTGATGAGAATGAACGTCGTGAACAACACAAGATCTTGCCGTGAACATGTTTAGTTAAGAGGAAATGATACGAGAGTTGTGATCATGTAGTGCAATCGTGATGAGATAAATGTACATAAGGAGGGAGAGAAGTTGTTTGTGCTGGGCCAGAAGCTAACACCACCTGTATCAACACCACTCCCCGCCGGCTCTTACAACACACTGGAATCCATTTGTGTGGGGTTGGGGCCTAAAACTCCCAAGTACTAAATTATTCTCAGGCCGATTTTACCTAATATTATATGATGATGTAAGGGTGGCCAACAGGTACTGGCAATGGTGATGTAAGGGAGCCACACAGAGATATACCAATATATTGTGTAATCAACAAGGACAATGGGCAAGGTTACCGGCTGTAAATATAATTTTTGCTCTCTGACGATATGTAGTGTTTCCTGCCCGTTTTCTGTATCCGTCTCATTCTGTGTTTATTCCGTTACATGTGTCTGTGTGCGCCCGCCCGCGTTTCTACACTTAAGTAAGGTAGTGGCGGTACTGGTGGTGATGGTCGGGCCAAGTGTCCACCTGGGATAGTAATGACCATTGTGAGACGCTCTCCTCCACCGCTCTCTCCCAACTATCTTTTCTCCACTGTATCAACAATCTGCTCGTGTTATCCTTTCTCTTCACTCTCCAGCCTCCTCATCCCTTGTTCCATCCCCCCCCCCTTACCACCCTTCATGATTTGCACTCAATAAATTCCATGTCGTGGGCAATTTTGTAGTTTTGACCCGCCATTAGATACTCAGTGTGGTGGGAGGTGGATAGATGGATGGATGGTGGATTATAATAAGTAGAGTGGTGGGTACAGCTAGTTACACCTCACCACCTACACACACACACACACACACGCTATGGACAAGAGATCAATTTAAGAACAGTTCACTTGCTGCCTCTACATGTTCCACAGCAAAGCCTCGCTACTACTGAACAGTGCCTTGAAGTATTCTGTACTTGGTGGTGTTATGGTTGTAGGTGGTGGTGTTATGGTTGTTGTAGATGGTGTTATGGTTGTAGGTGGTGGTGTTATGGTTGTTGTAGGTGGTGTTATGGTTGTAGGTGGTGGTGTTATGGTTGTTGTAGGTGGTGGTGTTATGGTTGTTGTAGATGGTGTTATGGTTGTTGTAGATGGTGTTATGGTTGTTGTAGATGGTGTTATGGTTGTTGTAGATGGTTGTTATAGATGGTTGTTATGGTTTGTTGTAGATGGTGGTGTTATGGTTGTTGTAGATGGTGGTGTTATGGTTGTAGATGGTGGTGTTATGGGTGTTGTAGATGGTGGTGTTATGGTTGTTGTAGGTGGTGTTATGGTTGTTGTACGTGGTGTTATGGTTGTTGTAGATGGTGGTGTTATGGTTGTAGATGGTGGTGTTATGGGTGTTGTAGATGGTGGTGTTATGGTTGTTGTAGATGGTGGTGTTATGGTTGTTGTAGATGGTGGTGTTATGATGGTCGATGGTTGTGTTGTGATGGTAAATGGTTGTGTTGTGATGATAAATGGTTGTGTTGTGATGATAAATGGTTGTGTTGTGATGGTTGGTGATGATAGATGGTAACTAAGTCGTTCTAAGGACTATAAAAACTGAAACAATTCGTCATTATTATAGAAATATTGAGTTTACAGTTCCAGAATATGCTGCCTTTTTTTTTTTTATCTTCGGCTCCTGGACAAAGATGAAGAAAAAACCACACACCAAAAATAGCTTTGAATAACAGTATCCACATTATTAATAACTACACAAACTAGAATTGTGACAGTGACATTAACAAAAGGCCTTTTACTGTCAGTTAAATATTTCAAGGAATTTAAATAAAAAGACAAAACAATACCCCAGAACTCGTATCATTTTGTACTTAATGTGGGAAGAGAGAATGATGGGTCTGAGAAAAATCATTATGTACCCTTATCCTGAGAAGTTATTCATACCGACAAGCCTTTTGAGTTGCTTCCACTGCTCAGGGCATCTGGAAAAAAAGATAGAATACAATGCACTAAGAAATATTAATATAGCTTATCTAGTATCAACTGTCTAAATTTCCGAACTGAAGCATATTTCTTATTTAATTTTACACACATTTATTTGATATAAGACAACTGTCACTCAATCATTAAATGTCATTTGAATGTATGAATATGCATAACACCTCAATTTGTGTAGTTATTTACGTAATTTCAGTGGGGTGACGTCAAGTTGTTGCAAAGCGCATCATTGGACTGATAACGTGTCATGAAGTACTGTGATAACTGTATTGATAACGTGTCATGAAGTACTGTGATAACTGTGTTGATAACGTGCCATGAAGTACTGTGTTGATAACGTGTCATGAAGTACTGTGATAACTGTGCTGATAACGTGTCATGAAGTACTGAGAGAACTGTGTTGATAACGTGTCATGAAGTACTGTGATAACTGTGTTGATAACGTGTCATGAAGTACTGTGATAATTGTGCTGATAACGTGTCATGAAGTACTGTGATAACTGTGTTGATAACGTGTCATGAAGTACTGTGATAACTGTGTTGATAACGTGTCATGGAGTACTGTGATAACTGTGTTGATAACGTGTCATGAAGTACTGTGATAACTGTGCTGATAACGTGTCATGAAGTACTGTGATAACTGTGTTGATAACGTGTCATGAAGTACTGTGATAACTGTGTTGATAACGTGTCATGAAGTACTGTGATAACTGTGTTGATAACGTGTCATGAAGTACTGTGATAACTGTGTTGATAATGTGTCATGAAGTACTGTGATAACTGTGTTGATAACGTGTCATGAAGTACTGTGATAACTGTGTTGATAACGTGTCATGAAGTACTGAGAGAACTGTTTTGATAACGTGTCATGAAGTACTGTGATAACTGTGTGATAACGTGTCATGAAGTACTGTGATAACTGTTTTGATAACGTGTCATGAAGTACTGTGATAACTGTGTTGATAACGTGTCATGAAGTACTGTGATAACTGTGTTGATAACGTGTCATGAAGTACTGTGATAACTGTGTTGATAACGTGTCATGAGTACTGTGATAACTGTGTTGATAACGTGTCATGAAGTACTGTGATAACTGTGTGATAACGTGTCATGAAGTACTGTGATAACTGTGTTGATAACGTGTCATGAAGTACTGTGATAACTGTGTTGATAACGTGTCATGAAGTACTGTGATAACTGTGTTGAAGTACTGTGATAACTGTGTTGATAACGTGTCATGAAGTACTGTGATAACTGTGTTGATAACGTGTCATGAAGTACTGAGAGAACTGTTTTGATAACGTGTCATGAAGTACTGTGATAACTGTGCTGATAACGTGTCATGAAGTACTGTGATAACTGTTTTGATAACGTGTCATGAAGTACTGTGATAACTGTGTTGATAACGTGTCATGAAGTACTGTGATAACTGTGTTGATAACGTGTCATGAAGTACTGTGATAACTGTGTTGATAACGTGTCATGGAGTACTGTGATAACTGTGTTGATAACGTGTCATGAAGTACTGTGATAACTGTGTTGATAACGTGTCATGAAGTACTGTGATAACTGTGTTGATAACGTGTCATGAAGTACTGTGAGAACTCCTTGGGAGATGCTATGAGAACCTGCTTGGAAGACATACAGTGAGGTGCTGTCAGAACCTGTTGTCAGAACGTTTTGAATTGGTCAAAATCTACTGAGAACATGTGTGAGGTATTCGTGCTCGAGTACATTCAACTACAGTCTGTGAAGTATTCGGACAAGTATTCGACTTCCTGAGAAGAAATTTTTGATGTATTCGTATTCGAGTTTAATAAAAAAAACATTCGTATTCATAAGTACTTATCACTACATCCTGAACTCATCATATTTGTTAAAACATGTTTTTGACACCATGGAAGGCAATTCTAAATAGTGTGGTAACCCTTTAAAAGGGAAATTCGCTTATACGAGTAAAAGTTTAGTAAAATTGTTCATATGAAGTGTATACATTTTCAGCTTGGCTTATATAACACACACACACTCTCTCTCTCTCTCTCGGTGCTATAGCCAAGGTAGGTATCTACCTACCTTGGCTATAAGAGCCAGGTATACCGTACGTACACCGTGAACAACTACAAGAAATTGCTTTTTGAGCGAGATTCATGTATCTTGAATTAGTAATAAGCTGCATTCTGCACACTGAAACGTTATGACTCTTCATTAGATAGTATAATTGCGCTGGTTTCCTAATTAAGGAATGCATGTTAATATATTCTTCAATTATAGATTTATCAACCTTCCTATAATACGTATTTGCTTTTTTGTCTCCAGTATTTCCGGTTTAGCAGTTATATTTGTCTTATGTTCTCTAAATTCAAGCGAGTTCATTTAAACTTAGACTTGTTTTAATACCGGGAACAGTTACTGTACGAGGTGTCATGTGAACGACTGTCAGCGGTCTGCAATTTACTAGTTCCCAAAATACATCTATAAAGCATCATTGGCCTAAATTATTTTTGGATTTGATGATTCTGTTTTCACCTGTTGAAAAGCAATATGTTAACAACTGGTTAATTATTTTTACTCAGATCAGGGGTTGAGTTTTTACTGCTTCAAAGATGCAGATGAAAATCATAATTATTATTTTTTCCCTCACAAATAACCTCACCAATTACAATTTTAAAATCTTGGAGAGATAGTGTATAGATGTGTTGTGTGGCGGTGGTGTGTTGTGTGGCGGTGGTGTGTTGTGTGGCGGTGGTGTGTTGTGCGGCGGTGGTGTGTTGTGCGGCGGTGGTGTGTTGTGCGGCGGTGGTGTGTTGTGTGGCGGTGGTGTGTTGTGCGGCGGTGGTGTGTTGTGCGGCGGTGGTGTGTTGTGCGGCGGTGGTGTGTTGTGCGGCGGTGGTGTGTTGTGCGGCGGTGGTGTGTTGTGCGGCGGTGGTGTGTTGTGCGCGGTGGTGTGTTGTGTGGCGGTGTGTTGTGTGGCGTGTGGGTGTGTTGTGTGGAGGTGGTGCGTTGTGTGGCGGTGGTGTGTTGTGTGGCGGTGGTGTGTTGTGTGGCGGTGGTGTGTGGGTGTGTTGTGTGGAGGTGGTGTGTTGTGTGGCGGTGGTGTGTTGTGTGGCGGTGGCGGTGTGGTGTGGTGTGTTGTGTGGCGGTGGTGTGTTGTGTGGTGTGTTTGTGTGGCGGTGGTGTGTTGTGTGGGTGGTGTGTGTGTGTGTGGGTGGTGTGTTGTGTGGCGGTGGTGTGTTGTGTGGGTGTGTTGTGTGGCGTGGTGTGGGTGTGTTGTGTGGAGGTGGTGTGTTGTGTGGTGTGTGGCGGTGGGTGTGTTGTGTGGCGGTGTGTTGTGTGGCGGTGGTGTGTTGTGTGGCGTGTGTGGCAGGTGGTGTGTTGTGTGGCGGTGGTGTGGTGTGTGGTGTGTTGTGTGGTGGTGGTGGGTGTGTTGTGTGGAGGTGGTGTGTTGTGTGGCGGTGGTGTGTTGTGTGGGTGTGTTGTGTGGCGGTGGTGTGTGGGTGTGTTGTGTGTGGTGTGTTGTGTGGCGGTGTGTTGTGTGGTGTGTGTGTGTGGTGTGTTGTGTGGCGGTGGTGTGTTGTGTGGCGGTGGTGTGTTGTGTGGCGGTGGTGTGTGTGTGTGTTGTGTGGAGGTGGTGTGTTGTGTGGCGGTGGTGTGTTGTGTGGGTGTGTTGTGTGGCGGTGGTGTGTGGGTGTGTTGTGTGGAGGTGGTGTGTTGTGTGGCGGTGGTGTGTTGTGTGGGTGTGTTGTGTGGCGGTGGTGTGTGTGTGTGTGTGTGTTGTGTGGCGGTGGTGTGGTGTGTGTTGTGTGGGGTGGTGTGTTGTGTGGAGGTGGTGTGTGTGGGGTGGTGTGTGGGTGTGTTGTGTGGTGGTGTGTTGTGTGGCGGTGGTGTGTGTGGGTGTGTTGTGTGGCGGTGGTGTGTGGGTGTGTTGTGTGGCGGTGGTGTGTGGGTGTGTTGTGTGGCGGTGGTGTGTGGGTGTGTTGTGCGGCGGTGGTGTGTTGTGTGGCGGTGTGTTGTGTGGCGGTGGTGTATGGGTGTGTTGTGTGGCGGTGGTGTGTGGGTGTGTTGTGTGGTGGTGTGTGGGTGTGTGTGGAGGTGGTGTGTGGGTGTGTTGTGTGGCGGTGGTGTGTGGGTGTGGTGTGTGGAGGTGGTTTGTGGGTGTGGTGTGGGGTGGTTTGTGGGTGTGGTGTGTTGTGTGGGTGGTGTGTTGTGTGGAGGTGGTGTGTGGCTGTGTTGTGGTGGTGGTGGTGTGTGGGTGTGTTGTGTGGAGATGTGTGTGTGGCTGTGTTGTGAGGTGGTGGTGTGTGTGTGTGGAGGTGGTGTGTGGGTGTGTTGTGTGGAGGTGGTTTGTGGGTGTGGTGTGTTGTGTGGTAGTGGTGTGTTGTGTGAGGTGGTGTGTGGCTGTGTTGTGAGGTGGTGGTGGTGGGTGTGGGTGTGTGTGAGGTGGTGTGTGTGTGTGTTGTGTGGAGATGGTGTGTGGCTGTGTTGTGAGGTCGTGGTGGTGTGTTGTGTGGAGGTGGTGTGTGGCTGTGTTGTGAGATGGTGGAGGTGGTGTGTGGGTGTGTTGTGTGGAGGTGTGTGTGTGTGTGTGTGTTGTGTGGAGGTGGTTTGTGGGTGTGGTGTGTGAGGTGGTGGTGGTGGTGTGTGGGTGTGTTGTGTGGAGGTGGTTTGTGGGTGTGGTGTGTTGTGTGGAGGTGGTGTGTGGCTGTGTTGTGAGGCGGTGGTGGTGGTGTGTGTGGCCGGACACATCCAGATTTCAGAAAAACATGAATTTGGTGTTTGAATGGAACTGTGTGCCCCTGCTGCCGGCCATCCGATCCTCCGCACCGCCTCACCACCACCTATCGTGTATCCCCATGGAAGAACCCTGTACAGTACCTTACTTGATGATCCCAGCCTGGCTCTGTTGGGGGGAAACATGCATTACTTGTGCTGAGACTAGCGCGGTCTGCTCATTCAGCCTCACCCATTAACTTGCTACACCTGGACCTAGAGTAATATAGCATGGTATACAGTGGTCAATTCTACTGTCTCCAAACGTGTGATTATTGGAGGACTTGAAAATTTGTAAGAAGGTATCATTTGTACCGCTAGCTAGTTGAGTTGCATGAACGTGGGGAGACATAAAGTGGCTGTTGGCTTGACCTGGCAATGATTGACCTTAAGCTTACCAATTAAAACATCTTGTCAGACATTTTGTAAGGGTTTATCACCTCATTGACGGAAGGTTTATGTCCAGTGGGGAGAAAAATATGATGAATTTTTACAATGTACCTTATAACTACAGTTTTTATAAAAAGGTCCTGTCATGTAATGAAATATGTAATAATTAGTAACATTACCTGTGATGGTATATGTACCGAAGAGCTCAAAACAAGAATAGGTCAAGCAAAAACAGCATTTATAATATAAAAGAACCAGGGAAAAGATACATTAACCTCCATTTGAGAAAAAGACTTTTCAAGGCTTTTTATATGGCAAGGACTAATGTGTGGGTCAGAAGCGTGGTCACTTTCAGAAGATACCAGAAAGAGGTTGGAGGCCTTTGAAATGTAATGTTTTTGGCGAATGTTAAGAATAAGCTACAATGACAGGAAAACAAATAAAGGGTTACTAAGATTAGCAAAAACTTCAACACAAATTCTTGAAATGTACAGACAAAATTGGGATAGTTTGGTCATATAATTAGGGATGAGGAATAATAACAGTATATAACTATTAATGGGCACAGTTGAGGATAGGAGGGCCAGGGGAAGGCAGAGACTGGGATAGATGATTGATATTAAAATCTGGGTCCCCAGAGTGATACAAAACCTTAGATTGGTAAAATCAGCCCGAGAACGTTTAGGGTAGAGGACTGTGGTCGCCAACCCTCAGATATGAGGACGGTACTCTGAGTTTATTCATTGTTGTGTTTGTTTTTCCGGAGCAGTGACTTTGCGATGCGAAGTTTGCTTTTTATGAACTGAGTTTTAAGTGAGTTTTTATGCGAGTGTAAATTTATGCAAGCAGGGGTCAAAAGAAAGGTTGTCATAGATCGATCATTGATAATATAATCTGAAGACTGCTAGCGTCATCATTTTTACTGAAATATTTGGCCATAAGGTTGATTATATTTTGGATTAGTGTTTAATATATAAATGTGGAATAGTGTGAGTGGGTAGTGGCGGGGTGAGAGAAGGGGGAGCATAAGACATCTTTCACAGAGTGGATCATGACGCAGCGGTAGTTATATAGAGCTCATTGTGGTGTGGTGGCGGCAGCGGCGGCCCTCCCTCACCCACACTCCAAACTTCCCTGCATATAAAACTGTCCTCCGGCTTATTTATTCAGTAACGTCATGTGAAGGTGATTGTTGGTGAGCCTCCTGTCCGCCTCATCCGCACAGGTAGTGAGGGCCACACTGATGGGGTTAGGGGGGGGGGGGGTTGAATGGTAGGTCCCCGAACTTGACTATCAGGCTTGGGGACCAGTGCAATAAGAGCCGAGGTGTCGCAAACTCGACCACCTGCCACCCGCCGCCTGGCTCTACCTTGTGCTGCCGGCTCAGCTTCTGCGTCACTGCGGTCCACACTTGATAGTGCCTCTGGGCAAGTGTACTGACTCACCCTTACTGCCAGGTGTCACTCTCCTCCCAGGCATGTACTGTACATCACTGCCGCTTCATTACAACATTTTAGTACACAATTTACAACGACATATAGTGAAGAAAAAAACAGTTTTCATTTATGAGTAGTTCACAAGAGTCGTTTAATGGGTAGTTGAAATTTACTTCGTTGCTTCGAGAAAAATCTATAAGACTTTTATGGTGGCTCGCTTATACTGTAGGTGTATTAGTTAATGTATTGTATATTTATGAACAACTTAAGATAGTTGTTTTCACATCCTGTTGACATAACAGTACACAATACTGTAGAAGAAAACTATTGTGCGTGAATTAGTGTCAGTTTCCCGGGGAGGTTAATTTTACATTAATCATAACCTTTGCATATTGATATAATAACTGATTAGTTACAAGTTATATCTGGAAAACATTTAATATCGTATTGAACGTTAAGTAAAAATATAATGACAACCAATTATTCAGTGATAATGGGTTGTAGATGGTAGCGATATTTGTGGTTATAAAGCTGCGGCTGCCTGTGGTTGACGCGGTGGTGACGTAATAAGGATGACGACGTAATCCGGGACTACCACACTATGTCGCTGCCCTCGCTTTACCTAATATCTCAGCTGCCAAGCATTTTAAAACTCACATGCCTTGAGTCAGTCTCTCTCTCTCTCGTGATAATTGAGTCCACACACCCTTAGCTAGATATTTTACTCTGTTCTCCTAAGTATTCTAATGGACTGTCCAGCTTATGGGGCTCATTTTCACTATTTATTCATGTTTTCTCTCCAAAATTAGATATTTATAAGTAATGTGAATCAGCTTGTTTATTTTCTTTAAAGTTACATTTCGTCATACAGTACTGTATTTTGAAGTTACTACACTTTCTGTTTTTCTTGCAGAGTTCTACTTACGAATCTATTTACGAACCCATCACTCCACGACCCTCAAGTCAAATGTCCAACAAGTCAGGGTACAGCCTCTATGGGCCCTATACTTCACCACGGGCCAGAGGTTTGGCTCCAGCACCCACTAATCAACCATTGCTCAATCCTGATAAAGTTGGCAAAGAAGCAGAAGTGGATGCTCTCACCAGCCTTCTAGTGCAGTCCATGGACAGTACCAATGACCCAGAGTTCTTTGGTGCGTATGACTCGTGTATGTGCATCTCGGTTTTGTTCTTGTTTTTTGTTTGTTTTTTATTTAATTATCATGTAATGTAATAAGTACATTACAGTTGTTTCTTTTCTTGCATTATGGATTCAGTTGATAAGTGCAGTCTGTTAGTCTGTTTAACAACCTTCTTAGTGTGTGAAACATAACAAGTATTGTGTGCCTTATAAAAATATAGACAATGAATAAGCACTTACAATTATATAAAGATTAGAAGATTAAATAAACTTACAATAATAAAACTGAATACATATATTTTCTGAACTCGTACTGAATTTAACGAAGTGACTAATAGGATTCTAACATTACAGTGGGTCTCATTTTATGTGGGTCTCGCATGCGCAGTTATTGCTTAGGCGGTTGGTTGAAATGTGACCATAGTTATAGAACGTAAGATTTTTAAGGAGTTTGCAATTGGCCGGTTGGCCTGTGCATGGCAGCTCCTGTCGAGAGTTACTACCACTCTCTATCATCCATGAATCTATCTAGCCTCCTTTTAAAACTTTCCAGCGTTCCAGCACTTACTACAAAGTTGCTAAGCTTATTCCACTTGTCCACCACCCTATTTGTGAACCAGTTTCTTCCTATCTCCCTCCTAAACCGAAACTTATCCAACTTAAATCTGTTGCTCTGAGTCCTATCCTGCCTGGATATTGTAAGAACTTTATCTATATCCCCTTTATTGATTCCTTTCACCTACTTAAATACTTCTATCATATCTCCCCGCACTCTTCGTCTTTCTAGGGAATGCAAGTTTAGTTTCTTTAACCTATCTTGATATGGAAGGTTTCTAAGTCCCAGAATCATTTTCGTCATTCTTCGCTGCTCCGACTCCAATGAATTGATATCCATTCTATAATAAGGGCACCAGAACTGAACCGCATAATCGAGGTGCGGCCTGACTAGCGCAAGATATAGTTGCAATAAGACCTCTGCACTCTTATTACTTACACTTCTAGATATAAAACCTAATACTCTGTTTGCCTTATTTCGAACATTAACGCACTGTTTTCTAGGCCGTAGGTCCGGACTTACAAGTACCCCTAAGTCTCTTTCACCAGTCAACTTCTGTAGGTTGATGTTGTTAAGGCTGTATACATTGCCAGTATCTGTTCTTTCAATATTAAGAACGCTGCACTTGCTGGTGTTGAATTTCATTTGCCATTTTTCAGACCACCCCTGCTGTTTATTTAAATCCTCCTGTAGTGCATTTGCATCCTGCCCTGAATTAATCTGCCGCCCTATTTTGGTGTCATCCGCAAACTTGCTTATGTCACTGCTGATCCCAGTATCTACATCGTTTATGTAGATTATGAACAAGAGTGGGCCTTGTACTGACCCCTGGGGAACCCCACTGGTTACACAGCCCCACTCAAATTTAACACCATCTACGCTGACCCTCTGCGTTCTATCGGTGAGCCATGATTTTATCCAATTTAAAACTTTCCCCTCAATACCATGAGCCTTAACTTTTCTCAGAAGCCTCTGATGTGGCACTCTGTCAAATGCTTTGCTAAAGTGGTAGTGGTATAGCATTAATTTAGTGATCTTTTGCTTATTTCGGTTAATTCGACAAAAGGGGGCTCTGGGTCACTCGAATTACAAAAAAAAATCCACTGCTTGAGATATGGTGAGTGCTGGCAACATTGCTAGAGGGAGCAAGAACTATGAGCTGATACCACTCTGTACTGTAAACAAGAAAGCACAATAGCTCATCTGGGATTGAATGTTAGATTTTTTTTTATTTTTTTTTATTTTTTATTTTTCATGTTATATTATTAACCAAAATAATATGGGAATTGTGGTGAAATTGCATGCTCTCATTATAAAGGGATGGCAGGCTGCCGAGCGGGAGGTGTTGAGTTGTCCTTTCTCCCTCCCTCCCTACTCTGCCACCCCTCACCTATGCACTCAAACATAGTTTTGTATCTTAATATAATTCATATTTTATTCCTATATTTCATTCATCTTAATTTATTTCATAATATATTCCTATATTAATAATTGACTTTTTGGAACTGCGTGGTTATTTCAGATTCATTTCTAAATTAAATTTTTTTTCATTATTTATATAAAAAAAAATATGAATTAACCCGAAATTGGAATTAACGAGGGTAAAGTGTACTGTGCAGTAGTACATTTATATTACAGGTACTTTGGTTTTTATTTAAGGCATTTTCAGGTCATGAGACCCACTAATTCCCCACCCCAACAATGGGTGACCTTACAGTGTATGAGGACAGTGATATTAGAACCCACTAATCCCTCACCCCACCTTCACAAAATGAGAGAAGTTTATATACAATAGGTCAGATCTGGTCAGGTCAGGTCCTGTCAGTAACATGAGAGAATGATGATAAATTTACTTTTTTTTCCCACAGACATTATGTTTCTTTCTTATCTCTATTTTCTATTTATTCTTTAATTACTGTACTCTTCTTTCTTTTTCTTTATTTTTCTTTGATTTATTTCCTCTATTTTTCTTTTATTTCTTTACAAGATTTTTCATACCTTATCTATTCTTGTTCTTATTTACTTAAACAATTATGGAGGGTGTATATAGGACGTGGAGGAGAGAGTGGTAGAGGCAGGGTGTGGTGGGGGAAGGAAGGGTTGATGCAATCTAATCCCCCCCCCCCCCACTACAAGGGTTGCTTGTCCTTTCTCCCATGTAACTGAGTGTATGCACCTTGCATGTCTGTATCCTATAGATTTTATGATTTTATGTGTTTTTTTTTAAATACAGTATATATATTTTACAAAACTTTTAATAAACTATTTAGGAGTACAGTATTTTGGTCCAAAAATTTTATTTCTAACTTAATTAGAACTGATTTTATAGACACTGGTATCAACAAGAGAAGACACCATGTCTAAACGTCCTGAAGGTGGGGATGGCTGTTGCCTGAGTCAGTAGTTTGTTTTTATTTATTCATTATTATATTCTAGTATGATATATGATCAGCCTATTACGGTGTATGTTCCATCATAAATAATATAACATACAGTATAAAATAATAGAACAAAATACAATATATAATTTTATTTCAAAATAAAACAACAAGCTAAATCAGTGTTGGTGGTATGAAGGTACCAGAGCTGACCGAGGGATGCATGACTCAGCGGCAGGTGATGCAAGTTCTCAGCAACGTGACAAACTCGGTGCACAGTTAGACAATTTGGTGGAACCCTACAGACAACGTTTCCAGGAGTTTATTTAATGTCACCATCAAGCTTTCGTCGCTGCCTATTTTATGCTTCAACAATTCAAAGAGAATCCAGTGACCATGACCCTTCCACTCTGCAGACACTTTACAAGTGTCTGCATTTAATTTTCAACACTTTGAATCTGAGTAGCCTTCACCCCCTGCCTTGGACCCCCATCGTCTCCCAGAGTCTTCCACACCTCCACTATTCGGTGGAGTATTGCATAATTAACTTCCTGGGCTTTCTTAAAATATTTATATTAAATGTTGATGCAGTTAATATGACATTATATGTCATTTTTGGAAGGTTAAGTTGGTTACCCAAAGTAGTTCAAAAGTAAAGGTCTGGCAAGTCCGGTACAATGTAGTGATTTTAACGCTTGTTAAAGGGCATCACTTGCACAAATTTCCGATGCGTGGACATGTACCTGTATGATATACCCGTGCAAAATGAGACCCCACTGTATTTAATACCTCTTTAATTTCCATGTTTACTAATTTTATTTGTAAATGAGATTTTGTGTCCCCTTCCCATCTTCCACATTAATAATCATTGATCTGCATGGTGTACATGTATGGCATACATTAGTTGTAATGGGGAGCACCTTTGTATATACTGTACTGGCGACCTATGGTGTATTGGTAAGCATCTTCGCCTCGCAAGCGAGCGGACCTGAGTTCGATCCCCGGGCAGGGTGAAACTATAGGCAAGTTTCTTTACGCCATTTGCCTCTCTACCCAGCAGTAATTGGGAGCCTGGATGTTAATAGATTTGCGGATCGTATTCCAGGGTAATGGTTAACCACTGCAGTTGGCGAGTTTGTCCAGTCTTCGCGTACTATTCCTTAACACTGGGTCATGCAACTCGTTAACTTGGGGTGTGGTTGTTGTTTTGGTGACAGCTTTTATACCTTAACAAATTCACGCCTAGGAGGCCCTTGGGCCGGCTATCCTCGATTTCGAGGGGCTTCCATTATATAATATACTGTACTCACAACCTACCTTCACTCTTCTTTTATCCTCTGATATATGTTAATGAGAAATCATGTTCATATCTGCTGGCTGGTTAAAAAAAAAAAAAAAAACTTGAAACATGCCATCTGCTAGAAAATAGAATCCAGAGTCTCGGGAGGGAAAAGTTGTAATTTACGTTATAGGTAATTTCTGAGTCATTTAGGTGATGCTTCTCATAGTATAAAGTAATCTTGGAAGCACTTTTCAAGACTGAGGCTCACATTCCAGGGGCAGATCCAGGAATATCAAAAGGGAGATCCAATTACCGGTAATTTTGGGTAAGGGAACATGGCAAGCACAGCGAGCCTACTCAGCTGGGTTTTTTTGGGAGGGGGAGGGGGCTGTAAGGCAGCCCTGGAAAAAAATTTAAATCTGACCAATATCATGGGCATTTTGAGTCCATGTGCACTTGATATTAGGAGATATTCTCAGGCTAATAGTACAGTAATTACTTTTTACTATACAAAAATATCTGCATACAGTACTGAATTAAAGAAAAAGGTTTGGAATTTTCTGATGTAAAAGGGGGGTCCAGATCCCCTGGATCTGCCATTACATTACTATCAGCTTAGTACAGTAGAATCCTGGTTATCTGGAAGGTCAACTGGCAGATTCAATCAGCCGGCACCAGAATGAAATAATAATCATATTAATTCCTCCCAAATCATCTAGAATTGTAGCTTTAAAATTACTGCAAAACATTGGGGCTGAGCTGCCATATTTATTGGACAGTTCTTAAACACTTATTCCACTTTATATAAGCAATGTGATTCAGAGTGAAATGATCTAGTTAGCAGAAGGTTAGCCTAATTTGGACAAATTTCAATTTGCACACCTCAAAAATGAGCAAATTTTTTTTATGATAAACAATAAAATTGGTACATAGTATATAATGAAATATAATAACATATTTTCTGTACTAAAAATAGCTCATTCCCCACTGAAACCATCCTCTGGGTGACGCAACCCATTTCAGCTGGGCAGTCACCCAATTGACTCGCAGAGAAGTGGTATCTGTGTTGTGTGTATGCCATGATGTCACATCGGGGAGTGAGCACGGCAACACAATTACATCCCACTGCCTCCACACATACACACCGATACTCTTCATTTGTCTTATTTTTTAATTTTATATTATATTTTCCTTATTTATAGCCAGAATAGAGTATTGTAATGATTTTTCCACAACTTTAATAGTTTCATTACATGTAACAATATAGTATAACAATTTGCTTCTTAAGTAGTAATGTAACAGTAAGACACAGTAATGGGGAGAACATAATACCTCTACCTTTACCAACTGTGTATCTGTTGAGGTGACTGTTACCATGAATATAACAGTTATTTGTGAAACTGTCATATACTGTATGTAACAACCTTCCTGGGTTGTCACCACCTGTAACATTCATTTGTGAAGCAAGTTACCTTATATTCTAGCATACTAAAATATTTTTCAAGGTTTATTGGATCTTCTGTTGTGAAATCTAATATGTTCCTTTGTTTGTATTTATTATAAAAGAGTTCTATGTACACTTTCAAAAAGGATTTTCACTATAACTTAATCACTGTAGCTATGAGTGTTAAATGAGGACCGAGGCTATGTTAAATAGCTTTGCTAAGTACGTCCTGTCGATGAGCAGTGAGTGAGAATGAGTAGGGATCCCTTGAGGGAGAACGGAAATATATCCGATGTCCTCCCTCGAAGGAAGACGGAACCATCCACGATGGCTCTCAATAATGTCTTCTTCTAGTAAGGGATATCAAACTGCTGCCTGCAATAGGTGGCCAGAGAGCCGGTTACTTAATGCTTAACCCGGCACTAAGTGATGTGACTTCCCGTGGGCACACCTTATCACGTACTCTGAACATGAGCCTCATAGCTAGTGGAAAGTTACAGTGGGTGATAGAGTATATAAGTCTAATGTAATTAACCCATTTATATAAATACTTCTGCCAATAAGGCAGGGGCTAATACAAATAAATGGGGTGGCCAGGCTGGTGAGACGGCAACGCATTTACAGACCACTGCCTCCTCACGTGTTCACTTCCCACACATAAACACCCATGCTCTTCATTTTTCTTATTTTTTAAGTGTTAAGGAAGTCCGATTTTCTACGAATCTATGCATTTTCATGAGTGTTTATATTTCACGACACGAAAATACGTAATTTTAAATCTTTTGGTACGACTGAGGCGGTCGTGTGTCGGGGAGGAGCTGTATACATATTTTAGTAATGTACCTTTACTATACCAGTTAATGAATAACAGGTATTCATTTGATGAATAGTGACACTTGTAGTAGAATGAGTGAGAGACAGCATGTAGGTGAGATTAAAACACAGTGGGAGGGAGGGAGGCAGTGGGTATAGTTTGGCTCTGTTCTGGTTGAAGCGTACATCTCTGCATCACTGAAATTATAATTTAAGGTGTTGTGTCTCGGTTTCTTTGGTAACACTGCACCTGCAGCACTGCCAGACACTATTGAATAGCTGATATCTACCCACAAAATTGAGTGTAAATGTAAATGAGCAATGTTGTATCCCTTCTATCCTTTCAACATTATGTTACATAACATTTTAAAATATGAAGTAAAAAAGTAGAAAGGTGAGGGTGATAACAGAGGTAGAGTGGAAGAGAGTGGTAACACACATCATGTGTGTTGCCAAGCACTCCTTAACAGTTGATCTTTAACCCGCCACCACAAACTTGTGCTTCAGTTAATCACACACAATGCTGTATCATACAGGAAGACCTATACTTAATTTAAAATTTAAAGTGCATTTATTAATTAACTGTACGTAGTCATGGGGACTTATCAACAAAGCACTAAACCAGCAACAGATAACAGCTGGTCACAGTAATTAAAAAAATCAGTGCATCAACAAGAATGTGTCCACAGTGTAAGTGCTGCAAAATTTGTACTGTACTGTACTGGAAACTGAGAGCGCTCAGCGTTGATTGGCCTTTGACTGCTTTTATGGATTATATATATATATATACAGTGGTCCCTTGGTTAACGAACACAATTGGTTCCACAGAATCGGTTATTAACTGAAACTATTATTTCAATGGGATATTGGGTAATTGGTTCCATCTCACAGAAAACATAGACATACAAAGTACTGTATACCAGTATTAGAATTAACAAAACATTAAATATAAACTAAATACAGTACTGTACTGTACAGTATACGGTGGTCCCTCGGTTAACGAAATTTCGGTTAACGAATTACCTTCCATAAGAATCTTCAATTCAGTTAACGAACAAAAATTTGATTAACGAAATCCTTACGAAAATCACGTTTTGTTGTGAGCATCAGCTGGTGGGGTACTCAGCCAATTCAGTAATCTGTTCTATGTTTACATTCGTTTCCATTGGACTAAATATCAATAAGTTGTGCTTTTTAATATTTTTGCATGTTTTATATTAAAATTATTAGTCATTTTAATATTTATTTAACATATTGATAATATATGCAATACAGGGAACTAGTTTGTTGTGCGCCCATCAGATGCATGAGTCTGTCACAAGGCGTCAGTTGAGTTTTGAAACCAGGGAGAGAGCATCTATTTTGTTGGTGTCTTGAATATTTTTGCATTTTTCATTGAAATTATTGGTCATTCTGAACTTTAGTAAACATATTGATAATATATAGCGCAGTGCAGTGTTGATTTAAAGAAAATAATCTTGAATTACACCTAGTGAACTTAAAATTTTATTGGTGAAATGACTGCATCAAGCATGTTTCCCTGAAAGGTGATTTCTCCTCCATCCCCACTTTCTTCTCTTCTCCCTTCTCCTCCACCCCCACTTCTAATTTCCATCATCATCATCAACCAGGAGCCTTCTACATACACACCTCAAAGTAAGTGTACTTTACTGCATTTTTTTTTCTTTGTATGTACTTTTCTGTGAGCTGGAAGCAATTACCCAATATCCCATTTAAAAAATTGGATTTGGTTCATGAACGACCTTCTGGAACAAATTGTGTTCGTTAGCCGAGGGACCACTGTACTGTACCATCATAAATAAAAACAATAGAATACTGTATTTTAACTTACTTTGAGGTGTGTATGTCATATTACCATCAACTTTGTTTACATATCAAACAGCTGATTGTCGAGGCAGTCGATGATGACATGCCATATTCTTTACAGAGTGCATTGGTTCTAATGCCTTCTTCATGTTTCATAATAATTTTTGCACTGTATATTATCAATATGTTAACTAAATTTCAGAATGACCAATAATTTTAATGTAAAAATGCAAAAATATTCAAGAGACCAATGGACTCGATGTTCACTCCACTGTCTGAAGATTAAATGTAACTCGTGAAACATTATGAGAACCCCCTACCACAAGGCAGAGCGCACCAAAAGCTTAGCCCTTCGGCATATGCTTTCACCAAATTTCACCACACGACTTTTGTCTTTCATTATACATAGTAACATTAGAAACATTATTCATGGCTTACCTTTGGTGTTTGTTTTCAATTTTTTCTATTATTTCCAAGGTTTTTTCCAATTGATTGCCACACTATTTTGACTTTCTCCCCTACACTACTTGTACTTCCTTTCTGAGACGTCTGAGAGACTTTCAGCATTATGTCTAGCACAGTAGTTAGTTGATCGAGAGGTAGACCAAGAGGTAGCAGTGAACAACACAAGCGGTGCTGGTAGGACACAGACTGAGCGGATGTAAACAAACCCCACATGGAAAGCGGCGGAATTTAACGGAATCGCGATCAATTTAGTGAACTAGTTTACTGAATCGAGCGAAAATAATGGAAATTCGATTTTGCAGAAATTTTGATTTACCGGAAAGGGGTGGCTTTAACTAGTTTGTTAAATCGAGAAAATACTGTAGTTGTTTACTATTAATCATTAGTTAGGTAGGTCTTGTTTGTTGTCCAGGAACTGATTTCATGTTTTTTGGATATGATATTGGGGTTTCTTGTCATTGGGGAATCGACCCCTATTGTTCCCAAACCAAGAAAAGGATGCTTCTCAATGCTCCCTTGATTTGTACAAAGACATGCCATCTGAACAAAGATGTGGAGCAACTAGAGGTAGGCCCTTCAGACAACGAGTTTTTTGTTGTCAGCAAAGGGTGGTTTAACAAATTCAGGAAATGCCAGTGCTTCCATAACATCATATTTTAAGTGAATTTAAAGCTGTACCATGTCTTTGAACTGTGATTTTGTGGTGTTTTTAGTGTGGTGAGGGGGTGGACTTTTTGGGGTTCACCTGATGCATCTCCTATCTTACCCTTCCAGTTTGTATTAATATTTCATCAATTGTTTCAAGTATATATACTCATATCTTATCATGTTCATTAACTTTGTCTTATTGAGGAAGGTGTTTTCTTGCTACACCAGGTATCTGCACCCGATGTGGGGAGAAAGTAGTGGGTGAGGGGACGGGTTGCACGGCAATGGAACAAGTGTACCACATCAAGTGTTTTATTTGCATCGTGTGTCATCTCCAGCTGCAGGGCAAACCCTTCTATGCTCTCGACTCCAAACCTTACTGTGAAGACTGCTACTTAGTAAGTAATCTTCTAAAATTTTTGGAGGTTATTTGTGCAGTTGTCAAGATGTAACCACAATAATTTTATTTATTTTTTATTTTTTTGAAAAAGAAAAAGGTATTTCTGTTTGTGTGTAAGTGTTTTATTGGTATATGTAAGAGGCTTGTGCCTGTAGTTCATACCTTTCAGTTTAAAACTCATACTTTGAGTTAGAAAAAGTAATTAGTAACATACAGTATTGTACAGTACATGATTATGTAAACATCCAGCATGTTTTCACTCCATATCTTCACTTTGATCTAATGAGGATATATGAGCCAAAAAAAGAAACACCAGAAAATATGGTTAAAGTTTTGGAAAATGGAATTCACAATATCTCTTGAGCTAATTGTGATAACGCAATCATTCTTGTCAAAAATTAAAGCTTACGTAGTCAGGATTATGTTGCCATTATCAAATATTGTAGTAACAATCCTGTCATAATTATTAGTAACCATGAAAATGATCATAACTATACTTTTATCTCTGAATTGGAATTTAAGGGGTTTATCTAATTAAATACTTCCAGAATAACACAAAAACACCAAAATTGCACCTCAGAAACCCATAGTTGAGGAGTAATTAGCATTATTGAAAAAATAATAATGAAAATATTCTAAGCATCATTACGCCCACTAATTATTACACTGCAATCATGTCATGGACCATAGATTCGGAATCAGCATGCTCAGGATTATCTATACAGTACTGAGATTTTGAATAAAATCTAATTTTGGACCCAAAATAGTTAAAACATTAAAAAAAAGTAATCACCTCTGGGCAACATTCAGCTGCATGTACACCACAAAGGTTTAAACTGTGACATGTACAAGGTGAGTAAAATACAAGAGGATTATTTTGCAAAAGATGCGCTATAGCACCTTTGTATGATCCACTCATATTGCTGCCATTGTCATATACTTGGCCACGACAGTCTGAAATGGGTATATTGTGCCTAAAAAGTATATTAATATTTAGCTTTGCAATCTTTTCTCCAGTCCTTTATTGCAGTCCACAAACTCGAGCAACCTTTCTTGAACCTCGTAACATTCATTTTATGTGTTTCGGTGCTTATAACGCAGAACACAGACAGTTTGTTATAGATAAGCCGAGTCAGTTGTTACATCGACTATCAAAGAATAGTATTTTGCTGCCTTTCTTTCAGTTAGGACAGCATCATCAATTCATCTGCTTAGCAGTTAATTACCTCATTCTGAATTTGAGGAGACAAATAGTGAAACTGAAGCTTATTATGACTTGCTTGAGAAGTTTGAACATTTCTCATGTTCTTCAAGAAATGGATCATAGTTACTAATCATTTCTAAAATTCCTAAAAAATTAACCATTATTTTGATCACCAATATGACTATTATTGCTTCACATTTGCCTCATATTTCAGGATGCAATCATTCTGCAAAATTAAAAAATAGATATGCTAGGCCTCACCATTTCCTCTAATATGTCATGGAAGCCACACATCCACAACATTGCTAAAGCTGCCTCCCGAAAGCTGAGAATGCTGTACAGATGTCGTAGTTACTTCACTCCTGAGCAGTTGCTTCAAGTTTATAAGGATTCATTCATCCTAACTTGGAGTACTGCTCTTATATATGGGGTGGATCTTCTGTCCAACTGTTAGATAGGGTGGAATCAAAGGCATTTCGTTTTATTAACTCTCCTCCTTTAGTTGATAATCTCTCTTCCCTTTCTCTCTTTGCTTCACTCTCTCTTTTACAGGTACTTTAACGGGCAATGTTCAGTGGATTTTGCATCCTGTGTACCGCCGGCAAGGTCGTGGGCTCGTAACGCTCGTCTTGCCCGCGGTGCCCACCGTTTCTCTGTGGATGTCGGTCACACTAGAATAACCCGTTATAGTGCCTCCTTCTTTCCTCACACAGCCAAACTATGGAATGCTCTGCCTTTTTCTGTGTTTCCATACCCATACAATCTGTCTCACTTTAAAAATCTTGTTTTCCAACATCTTCGTGGTGTAGATTAATATACTGTAATCTTTTTCTTTTCTATTTTTAATTTCTTTTTACTCTTATTTTTTGCTCCCTAGACCTTGTTGTGGGTCAATGACCTGTGCCCAGGTGGGCTATTCCACAAAAAAAAAATGCGAAGCCTTCTTCTCCTAAGAACAATGTGACATCAGTACTTCTGCGAAGAATTTGTTTCCAAATAAATTTCTCTTTCGATATTTAGCAACAGAACTTTGTAAATTATAGACTCAGATTTGATGCGTTTTTCAAAATTTCACCATTCAACATAGCGTATTTTGTGGTTGATAGTGAAAAAGACATGAACAAACAATAAGTACAGTAAAGCCTTGAATAACGACGGTAATGTGTCCTCCAATATTGCAGTGTAAGGTGAATCATCGTTTAGTGAATCATTAATTGCCATTAAAATACACTAAAGCAATAATAATGAGATCCTTTCCCAAGTGTGACCTTTGCATGTCTTTTGTGTGGCCTTTTACCCTCCTTTCCCCCCAAAACAATACAATTAATGAAAATTGCAAACTATATTCTTTAAATAATGTTTCTGAATGCACCTTTTACAATATAAATGAAGAATAATATGGTCAAACAAGAGGAGATGGGAGGCCGGGGCGATAGTTCTACACAAGAAACTGAAGAAAATAAGACCCTGGTTGTTGTTGTAGTAAAATTAATGCAAAAATTATGTATGTTTTAATTTATGTTATTTAATGTATAGTAGAAGTAACCACTGATATAAAGAAAAAAGTGAGACTGATAGTGGAACGCCAATGTATACGTGCACACTGAAGGAAACATAGTCATTTATCTTAGGATTATGTACAAAAAATTCATTAGTGTTTATTACTGAATATGTATTTAATTGAATTTATATTTATATGTGTGAAATGAACATTGCAATTCATAAATAATACGTAGAATATTAAAACACACGAGGAGTCAAGACGGCATTGTTTTCGTGAGTGACGATGGTTCTCCATAAGAAACTGAAGAAAATAAGACCCTGGTTGTAGCTGTAGTGAATTTAATTTAAAAAAAATTAATTGCTGTATATATGTTTTAAGTAATGTTGTTTAATATTAATAAATGGAACACTTGAAGTAGCTAACCACTAATTGTAAAGAAATAAAGCGAGATGATTGGGAACGCCAACGTATGTACAGTAAGTGCGTACATGTGAAAACATATCTTCATTTCCCTTCATATGAATATGAAAGCAACACCTGTTTACTGTTCATATATGTTTTAAATAATATTTATGAATGTAAAACAAAAATTCTACTCGCCAATAGTGGTAAAGTCTAAAACATAAGGACAGCCAATGATGTTGTGCAAGTTTTTCCTTGCTGTAGCTTTCCATAAAGCTGTTACTGAACCTGAAGTTGTTGTTAAAGCTGCTTATGATGCTGAATTTGATGGTGTATCTGAAGTTGATGGTTTAGGCCTTCGAATAATAAAGCTGTCGAAAGAACCATGCACAGCTGCTTTCTTTTCTTATTATACATCTTTATGTAGAGGTCATTTGCATTTATTTAAATTTTAATGCTTTGTTCTGTTAATGGTTCCACTTCAGAAAATATGTTCATTGCTTGCTCCATGTAATATCCACAGACCTCTCACCTTTTTTATATTGTTTTAACACATCTTGTTTCTCGGCTAAGCTTATATACTTTCTATTAGCTTTTGAAACAACACTACCATCACTTGCTCTCTTGCTCATGTTGAATAGGAATGCAAAAATGCTGTAAGAAACCTTAGAAAGTTTTTCTCTTGTTCCTGTTCAGTTGCTTGAAAACAAAGGGCCCGCCAGCTGCGATTGTTTATACTAGTGATGCTGGCATCACCACTAACAAGCCCAGCAGCCTCCGTGTGCAAAGCTTTTTTTTTTTTTATACTGTATCGGGATTTAGTTATTATTTATACGAAAATGTAATATTTTTTTAATTTCCTCGTCAATGCAAAAAAATAATGACGTAAATTGAATTGAGTCCAAAATTAGTTGAACTGTCGTTATCGGAGGCTTTACTGTACTACAGTGATATATCCGTTAGCCGGAATAATTGGTGCAGACCACTTCCAGGGATGCGAGATTTCCGGCTAATCAGACGACTTTCTCAAACCTGGAAAAATTCTTTATCCCTGGAATATTTTCCGGTTACTGGGAAAATTTACCGAGTGTCTAAACTAGACATCTTGCACACACGGACACTAGCCCATTTCCCCAGAATATTTCTGGGTGCTGGAGATGTTTTCCTGGAGTGTAAACTACCGGAGTTTGTAAATGCAGTTCTAATTAAGTTAGAAACTCCATTTCTTTACTATAATAATCCAGAATAGGTTATCTGAAAGTTTGGTTAAGTAAATATATTTAAAATTTTAAAATATATATGATATGGATGTGAATGAAACTGTGTGTTACAGCAAAGACTGGTATTTTCCATTTATATGGAGTTCATGTAACCGACCTGACCTGACGCAATGTTTGGTGAAGGTAGGGTGGGGGATTAGTGGTCTCATATTACTGACCTTCTGATGGAATGTCAGGTCACCCTTTCTTGGCTGGGAGATTAGTGGGTCTCATGACCTGAAGATATCTTGAATAAACATGAAACCTAAAGTACTTTTTTGTGAGATTATGATAAGTACAGATATACCATAAGTATAAATGAGCAAAGTTGTATCCCTTGAACCTTATGTTACATAACTTTTTAAAATATGGAGTGAAAATGAGTGTTGTCAAGTGCTCCTCAACAGCTGATATATAACTCGCTACCATGCAGTCACACAGAGGCAGATGTGTGTCATACAATAAGACCCTCACTCCTCATGCTTGCTGTCTTAATTCCCTTGTGTGGGGGTGTTTGTAGGGTGTGTCTGGGTGGTTGATGGAGGGGGTATGTGATGTAGAGGTGTATGCGTGATGTGTGGGTGGTGTTGGTGTGTGTAGCACAGTGTGGGTAATTTGGGCTGAGTGTTGTTGGCTGAACCTTTTTGGGGGTTGAGGGAATGAGGATCGCAAGGTCAGCCCCCTTCCCCTCCCCTTTCTCAATCAAGCATGGCTAATTGTGATAGGAACATGAATTTGATACTATAATGATCCTTAATAAATTCTTTACGAGACGTTTCCACTAAGATATCCTTAAACGAAATATTTTGATATGACAGTGATGGGAATACCATTCTTTTATATATATATATAAAAAATTAAGTAATGCTGATACCGGAGTCAGTAAAATCAGTTCTAATTTCGTTGGACACCATTTTTTTATCAAAATAATCCTCTATACTTTATCTTAAAGTTTGGTTAAATAAATATATTAAAAAACAAAAGCTCTATATGATACGGGAGTGAATAGAGCTGTGTTACAACTTGTAGGAGTTGTATTTATTTACGTAAACAACACTACAATATTGTTCATCCTGTTAACATAATGTACACTACTGTATACAGTATATTGTACTCACCAGCAGATCTGTCATCTTTAGACTAGGATAGGCAGACATTTCACTCAATTGATTGTAATACATAACTAATCATGTCTTAACACTTGTGATGAAGGGGCAAAAAGTAATAATAATAATAATGATAATTCATAATTCATAATAAAAATAATTTAATATATAAAAATAAATAAATATATAAAAATAAAATTAATGAAATACTGTAATAATAATAATAATGATAATAATAATAATAATAATAATAATAATAAAGACATACAAAAATTTAAAAAAAATCAAGAGTGAAAAACAATATATGTGTGTTGTGTTGTCATAGTAAGGGAAACAATTGAGACCTTACAATTGTGTGTAAATGAGGCAGAAAGTCAGATCAGCAACCTGGGACTTGGTCACAATTTTTGTGATGCCATATGGCAGCAGGGTCTACCATTAGACAACACATTATGCTTCCAATCTCTTCCCCGGTGGTAGTACCTCCCTATTTGATAGCTGCAAGTAATTTACATTCTGCTAACTTTAGTTTGTGCAATTTTATAAGATAAAACCTTTAAACCTAAAACCACCTTCAATCTTGCCAGAAGGGGGGGGGGTGATTTGTTATGACAGCAGCAGGGAAGGTTTGAGAAGGTTACCTAATGTCATACAGAGGAAATTTTAAGTTTTAAGCTTATAACATGTCAAATGATGTGACTTTATAGTAATGCATACAAGCACCTCACCAGGCATCACACAAGGAGCTTTGAATTTATGTATATGTAATGTATTTCATGGGGCAGAGAGAGGCTCGGGAACATAACCCCCGTATTTTATCTATTTCTTATGGGGAAAATTGATCCGCTTAACGATATTTCGTATAACTTCGCGTTTTCAAGAGCTTAACCCTGACGTTAAGCGAGGACTTACTGTACTACAATATTACTTATTAACTGAGGATAAATATGCAATAGTATTAATTAAATGGTGATAAATACACTGCAATAGTATTTATTAAGTGATGATAAATACACAACTGTACTGTACTAATTTACTAAGTGTTGAAGAGAGACATTGGGGTAAGTCTATCAGCTGTTTGACCTTTGTAAACAATTGATTCATGGTGTTGAAAGTGGGATTCTTTTTTCATGAAACCTGATTCTTTCAGGATAATTTTTATCAACCTGGCACCAAATGATCCTAAATTACAGTATATGAGAATTATGGTGAAATTGCATAAAAAAGTGTTTAAGGAATCTTGGGGGAGAGAGTACCCACCTGTGTTGCCCCCTCCCCTCCTCTCCCCTCCTCTCTGCCAGCTGCTCCCAGATAAACACTCGTCTTCCACATACAATATACTCCTACACTTATTTGTATCTTTATAGTACTGTACAGAATAGTTTTCTCTTTATTCATAAGACAAATTTGGTGGTTACTTACATATTTTTTTTTTTTTTTTTTACAGGGATTATCCCACCCGGGCACAGGTCACTGACCCACATCAGGGCCCGGGGGGCAAAAATTTAATAATAATAATAATTCATAGAAAATAAAATATTAATGGTAATAATAATAATAACAACACTGTGATAATAATGAATACAAAGAAATGCAAGAATGAAAAAAAATCAACAGTGAGGAACACTATATATGTATGTTGTTTTGTCATGTAATAGAAACAATTGAGACCCTACAATTGTGTGTAAATGAGGCAGAAAGTCAGATCAGCAACCTGGGACTTGGTCACAATTTTCGTGATGCCATATGGCAGCAGGGTCTACCATTAGACAACACATTATGCTTCCAATATCTTCCCAGGCAGTAGTACCTCCCTGTTTGGTAGCTGCCTACTACCTACTACAGTAAATAACAATCATCTCAGTGGCAATAGTTGTCGACAACCAGACTTACATGTCTGATTTTCAACCCAGAGAGTTCTGTTTCATAGTTTTTTATTGTTGATGTAATATGTTTTTAATAACCTTGTTATACACTGAAGGACCTGAGTTGTTGAAGTGCAGTAATAACATAACATCAACTGATTTTCTTTAAATAGTTTAGATAAGCAGTGTTATCCCCCCCCCCCTTATATTCACATTTTTGGGACTGGGGTCCCAATTTAATTCCAATTTATCAAGGTTCTATTGTATGTCACAATGCAGAGACACTTGAATAAAAGTTGTTATGCCCTCTAAGCTATACAGTACATGTATGCCATGGCATGTTAGTGTTTCTGTGTCAAGGAGACAGTGAACAAAGGAGGGATAAAGCAGGGAGGCTTGCTCTGTCCTTCACACCCCTTCTCCCCTCAAACTCACACATGTGTCCGGGACAGTTGCCACTAGTCCCATTTATCACTTATTTAGGCTATAGGCTATCACTAGTGAGCACGAGATATTTGTAAATACAGCGATGCTTTTAAGCGGCGGTGACACTTAATTCATTAATATTTATTATAAGTGTATTTATAACAGCTCATGTTAAGCTCAATAAAAAAGTGGGAGAGACAATTGATATATTGATCCCTTCCTGTATGAAATGTGGTGATGGGAACATGTCCCCCTTGTCCCACCCCCAAATGACACCCATTTTTGTTCCTCATACTGTATTATAATAATGTATACCGGTATAGCATTTTTATTTAAGGCAACTTTACTGATGATCTCATTTTCCATTGTCTAATGAGGTGATTCTCTTAATAATTAAAGCTAAGAGCAAATAATTTACATAAAGTGTGTTTGCAGAACACGCTGGAAAAGTGCTGTGTCTGTACCAAGCCCATCCTGGACCGAATTCTACGTGCAACAGGAAAGCCGTATCATCCACAATGCTTCACATGTGTTGTCTGTAACAAGTCTCTTGATGGCATTCCATTCACAGTTGATGCTTCCAACCAGATTCACTGCATAGATGACTTCCATAAGTAAGTACTTCAGTATTTATTTATTTATTATTTATTTATTAATTTATTTATTAATTAATTATGTAACTAATGCCTGTCTGTAGTGACCCATTAATAATTACCAAAGGCTGAGGTCTTAGGAATCCAGGGAAGCCAAAAGCTTTGGGGCCTGGGGCTGATCAAACAACCAGCCACCTCTCCCACACTAACCTTACCCCTTGAGCTGAGGGTATGGAGAAGCCATAGTTGCACAAAGGTTAAGAGCTAGTGGTCGTAGAATAGTGCAGGAAGCAACCCATTCTTCACTAGTTAAGGTTCATTTACATAGTAGGACCCAGTGAGAAAGACATCTACAGTAATATCTCCGTTAGCCGAAATCCCTCAAACCCGGAAATCTCTGATAGTCAGAATTGAAATTTACTCGGAAAATCATTCCCAAAGTCGGAATTTTCCAAAAATTTCTGGCTTTAGGAACAAATTTCCCGAGATTGAAAATAGAGAGAATTTTCTGAAAATGTTTTGAATAAAGATGAAAGTTAAAGTATTTTTGGGGGGGAACCTGACCTGACCTGACTCATTGTCAGGTGAAGGTAGGATGGGGGATTAGAGGTCTCAAATTATTGAACTACAGTGGTCCCTCGGTTAACGAGCGCCTCGGTTAACGAGATTTCGGTTAACGAGTTACCTTCCATAAGATTCTTAACTTCGGTTAACGAGCAATTCCCCGATTAACGAGTTTTTTTAGAGCCGACCAGAATATGTTTTCGCTTGCATTTCGCGGTCCACCAGCTGTAGTATTAGTCCGCCAATACAGTAATCTGTTCTAGGGCTTAAATTCCTTACCATTTTAGTAAATATCAAGAAGTTTATACTATTCAATAATTTTAAAAGTTTAATATTAAATTTTTTAGTCATTTTAACAATTATTGAACATAATTGAAGGTATAATGAAACTAGTTTTATGCGCGCCATCCAGCCTCTCAACACACCATGCAGGCGTCAGTCTTTGTGTCTTTTCAGTGGAGGTAACATCTTGCTTGAGAGACTCTTCAACTTAACGCTTTTTTTCTGTGTTTGCAAGCAAATTATTGGGTGAAATAGCGCCATGGAGTGACTTCTCTTCCACCCCAATGCCTTCTCTTCTCCCTTCTCCTCCACCCCCATTCTAATTCCCATCATCATCATCCAGGAGCCTTCTACATACACACCTCAAAGTAAGTGTACTTTTCTACCTTTTTTGTTGAATTTAGGCAATTTTCAGTGAGCTGGAACCAATTACCCAAAAACTCATTGAAACAATGGTTTCGGTTAACGAGTTTTTCGGTTAACTAGCAACCTTCTAGAACGGATTGTGCTCGTTAACCGAGGGACCAGTGTAATGAGGAAGAGGAAGAAGGGTCAATTGGGGGGTAAAAGTGACTGCGCCACCTCACTGTTTGTCTACTGTACTGACTCATTCATGATACAATATTGTTTAATTGTTTTTCATTAATTAGTAAAGATATGTTACTGTAATAATCTGTGCATATTAATACCTGTACCTTTCATATACAATACAGTACAGTATAGTTCTACAGTGGTCCCTCGGTTAACGAACGGTTCGATTAACAAAATTTTGGTTAACGAATTAGCTCCCATGAGGATTTTCAGTTCGATTAACGAACAAAACTTTGATTAACGAAATCCTTGCGACAAACACGTTTTGTTGTGTGCATCACCTGATCGGCTAGTCCGCCAATACAGTAATTGGTTCTATGTTTCCATTCGTTTCCAGTGAACTAAATATCAAGAAAGTTGGACTCTTGAATATTTCTGCATTTTTTTTATTAAAATTATTGGTCATTCTGAAATTTAGTTATCATATTGAGAATATAGACAGTACAGGGAACCGTTTTTGTGTGCCCATCAGCTGATTGAATCACCCAACAAGGCTTCTCAGTTTGACTTTGTTTACAGTGGAGTGAGCATTGATGTTGTTGGTCTCTTGAATATTTCTGCATTTTGTACATTAAAATTGTTGGTCATTTTGAAATTTAGTAATCATAGTGAGAATATACAATGCAGAAATTATTATGAAACATTAAGAAGGCATTAGAACCAATGCACTCTGTAAAGAATATGGCATGTCATCATCGACTGCCTCGACAATCAGCTGTTTGATATGTAAACAAAGTAAGTTAAAATACAGTATTCTATTGTTTTTTATATATTATTGTACAGTACAGTATACTGTACAGTACAGTACTGTATTTAGTTTATATTTAATGTTTTGTTAATTCTATTACCGGTATACAGTACTTTGTATGTACTTTTTCTGTGAGTTGGAACCAATTACCCAATATCCCATTGAAATAATAGATTTGGTTCACAAAATTTTCGGTTAACGAACAACTCTGCAGAAAGAATTGTGTTCGTTATCCGAGGGACCACTGTATGTATATACTGTACCTCATCGGTAAAAAATTTCATTCAAGACATCTTCAGGTCATAAGACCCACTAATCCCCCACCTAACAATGGGTGACCTGACATTGCATCAGGTCAGGTTAGTAACATGACCCAATAATCTACCACCCAACCTTCATCACAAGTGTTAAGACATGATTAGTTATGTATTACAGTCAATTGAGTGAAGTGTCTGCCTATTCTAGTCTAAAGATGACATATCTGCTGGTGAGTACAATATATACAGTAGTATACATTATTATGTTTACAGTATGAACAATATTGTACAGTGTTGTTTACGTAAATAAATACAACTCCTACAAGTTGTAACACAGCTCTATTCACTCCCGTATCGTATAGAGCTTTTGTTTTTTTAATATATTTATTTAACCAAACTTTTAGATAAAGTATACCGGATTATTTTGATAAAATAGATGTTGTGTAACGAAATTAGAACCGATTTTATTGACTCTGGTATCAACATTTCTTACGTTTATATATATATATATATATATATATATATATATATATATATATATATATATATATATATATATATATATATATATATATATATATATATATATATATATATATATATATATATATATATATATATATATATATATATATATATATATATAAAGGAATGGAATTCCCATCACTGTATCGCAGAAATATTTTGTTTAAGGATATCTTATTGGAAATGTTTTGTAGAGAATTTATTAAGGATCATTATGGTATCAAATTCATCTCCCTATCACAAATCACAATTAGCCACACTTGAGTGAGGAGGGACTGACCATGTGACCCTAACACTAAAAGGTTTGCTTTCGTCAATCTCACGCCAACACCACCCACACATCACACATACATCCTTACATCACACACAAACACACCCTCCAACAACCACGCATAATAATAATGGGAGCCCCTCAAAATCGAGGATGGCTGGCCCAAGGGCCACCTAGGCGTGAATTTGTTTAAGGTGTAGAAAGTGTCGCCAACACTACAACCACACCCTAAGTTAACGAGCTGCATTACCCAGTTTCAAGGAATAGTCTGAGAAGACCGAACAACAACCACACACACCAACACATACACACACACACACACACACATTCCAACACCACTGACACATTCCAATACCACTCACACAGGGAATTAAGACACATCTGTGTGTGTGTGATTGCATGGTAGCAAACGCAGCTGCTCTAGTCACATACACGGTCTGGCGACAGTATGCCCATCAGAGATGTCTCAATATGATGATATCACCTTTGAAGCTCATTACTTATTAAATTAATGACTCTTACTTGATAACTAGGTACGTTGATTATCACTGGTAAGACTTCCAAGCACTTGATGTAAATTATTAGTCAGATTAGTTGGATATTTGCAACGTCAATTAAGGATGATTCACGGCTCTAACGAGATCATTTCCAGACAGCTTTTTCAGTAACCCTGCTGACAGTCATTCAGGTGTTCATGCCAACTCTTCCAACTGGTAGAAGCTTCTAAAAGCTTGGGCCCATGCATCATCCTTTCGTGACTTCATTGTCAGTTAGCCGGGGTAGGTCCGCCCTGGTATAGCTAGGCAGTCTTTAACTGGACACCACACATAACTGATCTACCACTGAGCTGTAGACTGAGAGACCCCTTCAGTCCTAGCAGATCTAAAAAGCATCTCTAACACTCCTGTCAAGCTCACAGTCCTAGATCAAGTGGCCAGCCTCCCTGTAGATACAAGTATAAATATACAACTCCTCCCCAACTTGCGACCTACTCGACTTACGACCACCCGCACTTACGACCTGCCTCAGTCGTACCAAAATTTTGTCAAATTACGTATTTTCGAGTCCTAACGTCAGTACACAGACAAAATTTTCGTTTGTAATTCACTTTAAAATGGCTGGCAAGCTTAAAAGTGGGAGCTTTGTGGTGCTGAGAAGAAAAAGCGACACCCATTTTAGATTTTCTATGTATTATTTAAGCATTTTCGTCTTACGACCATTTCGACTTACAACCTGGATTTGGGTCCCTAACCCCGTTGTAAGTCGGGGAGGAGCTGTATATGTGTACATATAACTGCTTGTATCCGTCCACCCATCTCAGAGAAGTGAACTAAGACAGACGGTTTCTTTGAGCAATATCTGGTACTTCCCTAATTAAATGTGAGTCTTCAGAGGAGGTTACAGTGAAGTTACATGGGAAGTTACACACACACACACACACACACTAGAATTAAGACAACAAGCATCCAGTAAGGGTCTTGTTGTGTTACTGCACGGAGGCTAATTAAAAGATCAGCTGTTGTGGAGCTTATCGCTTGGCAACACTGGTGCATGTTACCACTCTTTTCCACTCCATCTCTCAAATCACTACTGGTACACCTTTCTGCTTTCCCACTCCATATTTTAAAATATTATGCAATGTTGAAGGGATACAACTTTGCTCATTTATACTTATCACAATATCCAGCTATCGGAGATTTTCGGATTTGATGGATTCTGGCTAACGGAGATATAACTGTATATGTGTATAATCCCCTTTTTTATACTGTACTAAGGTAAACGACACGAATTTCATAGTTTGATACACCACTCCTTAATACGTCCAATATCGTAACTTTTTCTTCAAAAGTTCTCACGGTGTGTGTGCTTTCTTTCTTTTTCTCTCTCACCACCATGAGCACTGTCACTAATTTTCCTCTTAGGGGCCATGATTGCAGTAAAATTCACCAGTAAAGAAAAACTTTACCAGCGAGAACGCCTGGGATATGTTCATGGAACCAGTGCGATAGAGAGAGGACGCCACAGTTATGTTTATGGTTGTTTTTTAACCCTTTATTTTAGGTAGATATAGGTTAACATAATTTTTTTTATTTTGTTACATGCAGACACAATCTTCATGTGCCAGAGTTAGCACACACAAGTGGGGAGGGGGATAGGGTAGTGGCATTAGGGATTTCAGCTGCTCACTGTCTTCTGTATCCATTGTGTAGTGAAACATTCGCTAAGTGGCAATGCAGTATCTATTATTTTATTTTATTTATTAGCAGTAATATCTCCATTAGCCAGAACTATCCTATAGCCGGAGTTGAAATATGCTTGGAATTTTTTTGGAAAATGTTCTCAATACTGGGTTTGGGAACGAATTCGAGGTTGAAGAGCGGGGGCATTTTCTGAAATTTACGGAAAAAAAAATCAGCAAAATCTATCAAATTTTTTTTCAGGTCTGCGACCAAATTCTGATTATGAAATAATGCACAAGTACCGGAAAATTCTGTGATACTGGTATCAGTGTCTGTTACTGACAACAATAAAGGACAGGAATACTTTTTTTTTTTTTTTAGGTGAAGCTTGATCATCAATGGTGTTTACCATCAGTGCTATTGATGATTCAAAGCTCCTTGTTTCATTTTTGGAAATTTTACATAGATTTTATCTAAAATTACAGAAAGTTTGCTCCTCGGTGCACTGTGTGTAAAGAACCCATCATGCCTGAACCAGGAAAGGATGAAACTGTCAGAGTTGTGGCCCTGGATCGCTCATTCCATGTCAACTGCTACAAGTGTGAGGTAAGGAAAATTGGTCGTGTGTTTCCATAATGATGTAAGTATTTATTTCTATTTCAATTATGAATTCTAGTGCCAAGAAATTCATTTTATATATATCTTTTTAGACAATAGCATTTAGTACTGCACTTTAATTTATTATTATAGTATGAAAATGAGATAATAACTTTTTGTACTTTGCTATTAAAGTATTTAAATACAGTACTGTACAACCCACCCAATTAGTTACTATTGACCCCACAGAAGGTCAGTTTTGTTTATTGTGATAATGACGTTAAGTTCCCTAGCCCTAAAATGTTATTGTAAAACTCACTTTACACCCAAAAATTATCATTATATACCTTTATATTTCAACTAAATCTTCATAAAAGAAGCTAATGATTAGGAATGCTTGAGACCTAGGAAGTTTTCAGATAAGGTTTTTTTTCCATAATTTGGATCATTTGCCTAAAATGTATGAAACACATGTAAAAATTTGAAATAGAAAAGAAATTGATATTAACTGACCTGTACCATTTCCACTGTTCCATTTCCATAATGAATGTACAGAGTATGCTGGGTTGGTTAACACCTTTAGCTCATGTTTTTTTTTTCCAAGTGTGGTCCAATTTCCTTGCAATTTTTTAAAATTCTGTTATATATTTACATACAGGTAAATTAAACCAAATAGTTTGCAACAAATGTTATTATTTTTTAGAAATAGAGCAGGCCAGAAAAAAACTGTAATAGTAATAATCCTCATATAACTTTCAAATAAAGAAATGCAGTACAATAATGGAAAGAAGTATGAAATACAATTACCATATACCTTAACAATATTGTGGTTGTAAACAAAACACTGACTTTGTGAGTAAAATCTTGCAGTACACGTTTTCTAACCTTTCTGAACCTAACCTTACCTTACCTTACCTAACCTAACCTACCTTACCTAACCTAACCTAACCTAACCTACCTTACCTTACCTTACCTTACCTTACCTTACCTTACCTTACCTTACCTTACCTAACCTTACCTTACCTTACCTTACCTTACCTTACCTTACCTTACCTTACCTAACCTAACCTAACCTACCTTACCTTACCTTACCTAACCTTACCTTACCTTACCTTTTACCTACCTTACCTTACCTTACCTTACCTACCTTACCTTACCTTACCTTACCTTACCTTACCTTACCTTACCTTACCTAACCATTCCTAACCTAACCATACTTTACCCAACCCAACCCTACCCTACTCTACCCTGTTTCGAGACAAAATGGCCCCAATTGAAAACAGCCCAAACCAGAACGGCCCCATTCTAACCAAAACGGCCCCACCCTGTGACCAAAACGGCCTAACTCTAACCTAACCTAACCTAAACTGAGCATGATAGCAGCCATGTTGACAGTCTGAGCTGCTATGATTGACTGACGAACGGAAGCGAGTCAGAGTGAAACGCTGGCTGGGTAACTAACCACAAGTGGCAACTGTTAGATGTAAACATTGGACCAAACAACCAGTTGCCACTTCTGGTTAGTTACCCAGCCAACTCAGACTGTCAGTTTTGGTTAGGTTAGGTTAGAGATAGGCCGTTTTTGTCACAGGGTGGGGCCGTTTTGGTCACACGGTGGGGCTGTTTTTGTCACAGGGTGGGGCCGTTTTGGTCACAGGGTGGGGCCGTTTTGATTAGACTGGGTCCGTTCTGGTTTGGGCCGTTTTTGACTGGGGCCGTTTTCTCCTGCTACCCCTTACCTTACCTAACTTTACCTTACCTAACTTAACCTTTTGTAACCGAACAACTCAGGATAATTATGAAGTTGCACATTAAAGAAAAATGAGAATTCTAGGGATAATAAGTTACGGGGTTAACCTCAATTACAAGACATCATCTGAGGAGACATCAGGATCATCTTGGGAAGAGGAGTTAGCTGTAGAAACACAAGTACTAGAAACTGAAGGCTGAGGCTCAGACTCAGGTTCTGTAAAGGCACTTCGAAATATTTGTTGCTCTGAAATGAAATTCCTCTGTTCTGTGTCACAAATCAATAGCGATTTTGTTTTCTACATTGTCATTCTGTTCATCGTTATCACAATTTTCTTTCATCACCATATCTCACATATGCTGTCATAACTTTGCTGCATCGCTATACCTATAAAACTTTAACAATTTCTCTTTTTTTTTTGTCCTCAAATTATAGATAGTAGATAAACCATCACCATATTTGTCACCCAACGATTTTACCGAGGCACCTTTTTCTAGACAGTGTAGAAACTCTACTTTTTCCTTTATACTAAGTGCCACCCGCTTTTTGGGGGGGGGGGCCACACTTCCCATCCAAGAGTCTTCCTGCAGGCTTTTGTGACATAACATGAGTAGTACAGTGGACCCTTGCCATTCACAGGTTTGCGATTTTGACAATTTGCGGTAAGCAGATGGTGGCTTTGGTGGCTAGCTTGCGAGCCTTTTCCCGTAGCACAATGAGTCACCCCACGCACCTGAAGCTTCTCCTCTCCCTCTGTTCGCACTCAACCATTGCCTGTGACCCAGCATCTCGTGTTTTACTCTCAAAACTTTAGTGTTTCTGTGTGAAATGGCCCCTAAAAGACTGCCTAGTGTCAGTGTTGGTGATGCTAGTGCAGTGAAATGTAAAAGGCAGAATTCAGTGATGACCCTGACTAAGAAAGTTTAATTATTAGACAAGTTAAAAGAGGGGATGAGTGCTGCCATGGCTGGTCGGTTGTTTGGTATAGGTATACAGTACAGTAAAGCCTCAAATAACGATGGTAATGTGTCCTCCAATATTGCATTGTAAGGTGAATCACCGTATCGCGAATCATTAAAATAAAGCAATAATAATGAGATGCGTTCCTAAGTGTGACCTTTTCATATCTTTTGTGTGGCCTTTTACCCTCTTTTCCCCCAAAACAATACAATTAATAAAAATTGCAAACTATATTCTTTAAATAATGTTTCTGAATGCACCTTTGACAATATAAATGTGACAGTATAAATGAATAATAATATGGTCACACAAGAGGTGATGGGACGCCATTGTTTTCGTTTCTGTTTACAGCCGGGAGTCCGGGACGATAGTTATACACAAGAAAATGAAGAAAATATGACCCTGGTTGTAGCTGTTGTAAAATTAATATACTGTACAGGTATATGTTTTAAGTAACGTTATTTAATGTTAATAAATGGAACAATAGAAGTAGCTAACCACTAATGGCAAAGAAGAAAAAAGAGATGGATTGGGAACGCCAACATATATGTGCGCATTTAAGGATACCACGAAATTTATCTTTTTAGTAATATGTACAAAAGATTCATTATTGTTTATTACTGAATATGTATTTGATTGAATTAATCTTTATATATGCGAAATGAACAATACAATTCATTAATAATACGTAGGATATTAAAATACACAAGAGGATAAGAGACAGCATTGTTGTCATTGTTTACACCCATAATGCCAGTTATCCACCTGAAACTGAAGAAAATAAGACCCTGGTTGTTGTTGTAGTAAAATTAATGTAAAAAATATGTATGTTTTAATTAATGTTGTTTAATGTACAGTTGAAGTAACCAATGATATTAAAGAAAAATTGAGACTGATAGTGGAACGCCAATGTATACGTGCACAGTGCACACTGAAGGAAAGTCATTATCTTAAGAATATGTACAAAAGATTCAATATTGTTTATTACTGAATTATTATTATTATTACAGGAGTATTAAATTTTTGCCCCTCAGGCCCCAATGTGGGTCAGTGACCTATGCCCGGGTCGGCTAATTCCCGTAAAAAAAAAAACAACAGCAAAGCCGCGGGAAATTAAGGTTTGTTTACATCCGGCAGTTCGGCTGCGCTCTCTCTCTCTCTCTCTCTCTGCTTGTCTATACAGAGTACAACATTTAACCCTTCAATATATATGAGCAGTAAATAAGTGTTGCTTTCATATTCTTGTGTAGAGTAATGACGATATGTTTTCACATGTGCGCACTTACATACGCGCAGTCTCACTTTTTTTTTTACCATTATTGGTTAGCTACTTATGTTGTTCCATTTATTAACATTAAATAACATTACAGGTACTTCAAACAACCATATTAATTTTTTTACATTAATTTTACTACAGCTACAATCAGGGTCTTATTTTCTTCAGTTTTATATGTAGAACCAATCAGTCACTGGTTTTGTAAGCTTTAACAAAAACAATGCCGGCAGCTGTCTCGTCTCCTCGTATGTTTTAATATTCCACGTATTATTAATAAATTTGTATTGTTAGTTTTGCACACAAACATTAATTCAATAAAAACAAATTCAGAAACATTAATTAAAATATACTGTATATGAACAGTAAATAAGTGTTGCTTTCATATTCTTATGTAAAGTAATGACGATATGTTTTCACGCATGCGCACTTACATACGCGATCTCTCTTTTTTTCTTTACCATTATCGTTAGCTACTTCTATTGTTCCATTTATTAACATTAAATAACATTACTTAAAACAACCATATTAATTTTACTACAGCTACAGCCAGGGTCTTATTTTCTTCAGTTTTATATGTAGAACCAGTCAGTCACTGGTTTTGTAATCAACAAAAACAATGCTGTCTCATTTCCTCGTGTTTTAATATTCTACGTATTATTAATGAATTGTATTGCTTATTTTGCACACACAAACATTAATTCAATCAAAAAGACTTTCAGTAATAAACAATAATGAACCTTTTGTACATAAGTGATATGACGCTGTTTACACGATTGTGCACGTCGTCTGAACATTGGTGGGCCGTTCAAACCCGTCGAAATTCAAGTTTCCGCCGTCAAAATTTTTAAATGTTTTTTTTTTTGTGTGTGTGTGTGTGTGTGTGTTCAAATAGAAAACGTCGAATTAAAAACTCACGAAATTTGAGAAGCTACTGTGCGACATTTAACCCTTCAATGTGTCTTCAAAGAGACCATGAAGCAGAGAAAGTGGTGCTAGTGCTTCCAAGCGTAAGCACAAGTCACTATCTATCCAGGAAAAGGGTGAATTTCCATGGTCCGGAAATTTCCATGGTCCGGCACCGGTCAGGTCCCGAGGTTGCCGGACTAGAGAGGTACAACCTGTATTACATTTTTGCTCCCCAGCCCCTGATGTGAGTCAGTGATCTATTGCCCAACAAAAAAAAAAACTCGGTTTTCAGAGCTTTTCGGTTTTCGGAATTTCGGATAAAGGGTTGTCAACCTGTACTGTACTTCAAGACTTTACTTGAGAAAATGGCATAAAGAAAAGGAGTACAGTCATCAAGAAAAATATGTGTGAAGATGACCATGAAATGTGTACAGAATTTGCCTTCTTTCAGAATTTGGTGAAATTTCTCTAAAGTCCACCTTGTTATAAGAAGGGATCAATATTTGGGCGAGTAGACTGTTCATGAGGACCAGCGCCAGGTGAACCTATGTGTGTATGTAGGGAAAAGGCATTAGTATACAGGTGTGAAGCCACACCAAACCTGATATTACATACAGTCCAGTATTCTAACCCAGACCTTCATGTCACTGGGATAGTATGAATGCCAGGAAATAATACACCCAAATAAAATTTGAGTTGATAGCCTTGGGTTGTAAAATGGTAATGTGAAAGGTAATGAGAAATATACAAGCAATACCTCTTGTAACTAAACTCAGGCCACCTCCACATAAAGAGGCTCTGTTCAGAGTGGTCATTGTTATTACTGATATTTTTGGAAAATGTTAATAAGTTATTGAAATGTATGCTTTGAAATTAATGATAGTTCTTTGTTGCACATTAGTATATCCCTAATTTGTTTATTTCTAGGACTGTGGGTTGGTGTTGTCTTCAGAAGCTGAAGGTCGTGGATGCTACCCTCTAGATGGACATGTACTGTGCAAGAGTTGCAATGCCCGGAGAGTACAGGCCATTACTTCTAAAGTCACCACAGATCTGTAGAAGACATATGTTCTCATTTCCTTCCTTCTATTCTTATGTTAACCATCATTTATTGCAATACTCATTATTCATTTTTTCTTGAATCATAAGTTCACAAAAAACATGCACATGGAATAATACTTGCATTGTACTTACTGCTTACTTTTAAGACATGGAATAACCTACTTATTGTATCACAGAAGCATGAAATTAGTTAAAATAGCATGATTGCCATGCAACACAGTCTAAACTCTTTGGTAGTAAGTTCTTTGTAAGAATATCTTGGTTTCTGAGTATATCCATGATATGACTTATGATTTTTTTAAGACATGATCTAACTTTTATTCTTTATGTGTAATATTACTACTGTAATGTATTATTTAAATAGATTAGTTCAATTTTTGTTATTTATGTTTGTAATTTTTCAAGTATTATTCACAGTTGATTCTATATGGAAAAATAATGTGAAGGTCATTTTGAGTTTTACCATGATCTCCATTCATGGTTTTAAAAGAAGTTTGACGATAAAATGTTTATCAGCACTGCAGTATTTGATGATGAATGCTTATCACTGTCCCACTTTCATTATTATACGTAGTCATGTAATCATATCTGTGTAAGATGTTTTGGTATCTAAATTGTGAATAAATTCCACTTTATTGTACATGTACTGTACAGTCGGCCACAAGAATAAGTATACAATACACCTACTGTTCGTGTTTGAGACAAAATATCTGGTAACACTGTCCTGAACAGAACAAACAAAATTACAAAATGTTTTATTCCTACATATATGTTATAAATACATTTGTTGTGAATGTTTTACTAGTGTCTTGTGTTTATATTACAAGCACTGTAATATATTGTATCCAATGGTAGTAAACTTGTTGCCGAATGGGATTGCAGTTATCATACAGCTCCCTCCTCCTCCCCCACTTTTTCTCTTACCCTACTTTTTTTTACTGATGTTGGATTAATAAAGGAAGGAAGAGGAGGAAATAGAAGAATAAAGAAGGGGAAACAGAAAATACAGATAACAGGAAGGGGGGGGGGAAGCTGAGTTTCATCATGCGTCTGGGTGCGCAGTTTCAACGTTACCAGATCATTTTTGGACCTTACAGCTACAGTGTGTATATTTATTCCTGTAGCTGACTGTACATTGTTAAATATGTATGAGCATGACAGCTATGCATAGGATCATCTTCAATATTTCTTCTTTGATTTAAAATAGAATGATTGTGAGCAGGTTCATTTGTGTACACAGTAGTTACATAGTTTGGAGGCAGGATAGAGATACTGTATTTAGGAAAATGATTTATTAAATAATAAGTTCATACATAATCATTCCTTCTTCTGCAGATCTTTTATATATATATATATATATATATATATATAATATATATATATATATATATATATATATATATATATATATATATATATATATATATATATATATATATATATATGTATACTATATATATATATATATATATATATATATATATATATATATATATATATATATATATATATATATATATATATATATATATATATATACTATATATATATATATATATATATATATATATATATATATATATATATATATAATCTTGATATTGTTCCTCAGTGTACTTTAGGCATTAATATAATTTTTTATTTGTGATTCAAAATCACAATTGTTGTTTTAATTATTTAGAGTAATTTTTCTCTCAGCTGCTGAACTGCTTGTCAATTTTTTTGTCATTAAAGGTTTCTTTTGAAACACTGATGATTCTGCTGCCATTGAGATACGGCAACTTTTCTAACATATTTAAAAGGAATCCTCAGATGCTGACTGACTGAATGGGTTTTCTAATGAAGTCACAAGTCTCCATGCTTCCTCCTTATGGTGTGTATTATTAAGAGAAGTTGAGTTAATAAAGTGAGTGGTTGCTCCATTTTGCATTTGTAATGTTTGTATGTGGATGAAGTCATATCAAACTGCAATAAGTATTTAGTGCTGAAAAATATTCACTGAATGTAACTGTGCTATATATAATGATAATAATATTACATATTTAAAAAATAGCTGTCCTATATATGTTCCTTAATTCTCAGTACTGCAAATATTCACCATGTTCATCTGAACTGACAAGTATTTGCTTAACACTCTTGGGGTTTTCATGTGCAAATTTGCTTATGATCTAAATTATCACTATAGTGCATTTTTTCTCAGCTGAGAAAAGATGCCCCTTCTCAAGAACTGCAGCAGATTGGCGGTTTCAAACCTGTCCAATTTCGTCCTAAAGTAATGATGTATTTCTAAATGAGTTTATTCATAATCGTTGGAATGACCGTTTCTGATGAGAAAGATATTTAGCTAAATTATGTAAAGATACATACATTCATTATTTCAAACATAAGTACCTCTGCTGACGGCTATGTAAATATTTCAATGTGATTCTAATCTTTTAAAATGTTAGTTTTTGCATAATGTAGTATTACTGATATGTAATTTGTCTTAGTATGCTTTATTGTTGGTAAAAATATGTACTGTATACAGTATATTAAATGCATCCTCCGAAAGTGTGAATTTGCTCCCAGAGTTTAACAGTTAATTCATGTAAAATACTTTTGATAAACCTCCTATGTACTTATGTTTGAAATAATGAATGTATGTATCTTTACATAATTTAGCTAAATATCTTTCTCGTCAGAAACGGTCATCCCAACGCTTATGAATAAACTCATTTAGAAATATAGTACTGTACATCATTACTTTAGAACGAAATTGGACAGGTTTGAGACCGCCAATCAGCTGAAATTCTTGAGAATGGGGCGGGGCATCTTTTCTCAGCTGAGAAAAAACAGATTTTAGGGTTTTTATACACAAATTTGCGTATGAACTCAAAAATTACAATAAAAAAAATTTTGTTTGTGTATAAACACTAGATACGCAAGACGCACATTTAGCAATGTCGGTGTGATCTGGCACCCATGTAGACTGCCTCCAAGGTTATGTGAATGACCTGGCACAGGATGTAACCTTGACCTACATTTCCCACCATTTTCTCGCGGCTTGTGCTGATTTCTCGTTTATCACATTGATTTCATTTATTGATAACAGTATTGTGATAGTTTTGAACTATGCCTCATGTTGCTGGCAAAAGTGGAGGTGTGGGAAATTGTAAAGAGTACAGGAGATTGCACCATATGGTGGTGGTTCCTGAGGCCTCTCCCAGTCTCCCTGGCCCTTTTAGTGCATGTGATAGTTTGTCTAGCCCTTCAACAAGCAATTTTAGTGTGAAAGAAACTGCCTGGCTTGTTGTGGCTAAAAGCAAAATAAAATAGTGTTGCTCATGTGCCATCACAGCATGGCTTACCTCACCTCATGACTGCTCATCTCCCTCACAAGATTTAGTCGCCTTGTTCAGGCTAAGTACGACACTGGGGCACATAGAAGGAGGGCAAAGGGCGGGAGGGGGGAGGAACATCTAACAACATGTAAGTACAGAAATTCATTTATTTTCATAAAAAATTTGTAATATTTTTATGCTTTGCATTTAACCAATAATATACAATTATTATTTCATGTGAATTTAGAAAATTATTAGCATTTATAAACACATTTATGTAAAAAATATAGAAAATCTGAGCGAGGAATATTCGCATTTGGGAGCTTGAGTGGCAGTCATGCACTACAATTTGTGTTATACTCATGCTTACATATAGATTAATCATTTTATTGTGTTTACCTATATAAAACTATTTGTAGACAATGCTAATGCAACAAATCCAACCTCTTTATCTCCATTAGTAAGCTTGCTATGACTCCATATGTACAATTATCTTTTGTGCTCAAAGGGAAAACATGAATAATCTGTCCTCGGCCTGGGTGTGATCATCAGAACGCACAATTTACATCACTATTACCCAGCAAAATATTAATTTTTTCACAACTTTTCTTTTATAACTATTTTAGGCTAAATATGTACGCTTTATAATGGAATAAGGTTCATATTGCAATCACATGAAATAACGAAGGTATATAGTGATGTATAAACATTTTAATTAAGCGTAAAAAAAATTGTGTTCTACTCGTGCTTATGTTTTATAAATATGGTAATATTTCCATTAGCCAGAATTGAAATTTTCTCGGAAAATCGTTCCCAAGGCCCTAATTTTCCTGAAAATTCCGGCTTTGGGGACGATTTTCCAAGGGACACATTTTCCAGAAAATTCAGAGAAAACTTCCTAGTACCCAGAAAATTCCTGAAAATTCTGGGGATGGGGGATTTTTATTCCGGGTTTGAGAGATGAAAATCAGAGGCATTTTCTGGAAATTCCTAGAAAAATTTTCTTGTACCGGGAAGATTCCGGGAATGGGGGATATTTTCTGGCTTCGAGAGTTGAAATAATGTATCATTCTGGAAGATTCCGAGAAAATTCCAGGGATGGGGGATTTCTTTCCAGGATTAAGAGATGATGTAATGTGCAATTTCTGGAGCTTCGAAGAAAATTTTCCCGTTACCCAGAAAATTCCGGGGATGAGGGATATTTTTTCGCTTTAAGAGAGTCATCTCGTTACCCGGAAATATCTCTTTTCCGGAAGTGCTCTGCACCAATTGTTCGGGCCAACAGAGATATCACTGTAATTATTTTATTGTGATTACTCGTATAAAAGTTTTTGTAGATAATTTATTTACAATGCTGATGCAACAAACCCGACCTTTTTATCTAAAATATCAAGCTTGCTATGACTCATTACATACAATTATCTCTCGTGTGGTGCAGTCAAGTGCGTTGAGGTAGGTAACAGGCATGACCCTGAGTGTCTCGTCGGAGAGCACCTCCCTAGACCCAAGAGTGTTACTGTCCTAAATAGTTAAATGACTTCCTTAGTGGGAAGATCTTAAATTATCTGAGGTACTGACATGACAAGATCAGATAAATAATAGAGAGATCCCTTTGATCTGCCCACTCAAAGATTGTTCTCTTACTCCAAAAGCTATATGAATTGAAACCGCTTAATCTGTGCAGAATCAATTATGCTCTTTGAACTGACAAATGATTTAGTAACAGGACAGTGCATTCACAAATAAGCTTCTACTAATAAAGTAAATGTATTTGAAGGCAGAAATATCAGATTCATTGTGAGTTCATCACAAATATTGCAGCAAGTTGAATCTTATTGGATATAGCATGTTAGTGTATTAGTCAAGCAACTTGATTGCTTAATGACTCACTGGATTGAACTTGAAGATCCTGCAGTTGTCATCTAACTTCTACAAGAAATGTGAGCACTCAAGTGTAGACACAGCATGATTTTTCTTCCTCTGTGTTTCCATAAAAAGTGATGACAAGAAAAAACATGTAACTTACAAGTGATAGAAAGTGTCTTTTTTTAGATACAGTAGACTCACTTTTTTTAGATACAGTAGACTCACTCTCACATTATTGTATCATCCTTTGTATCATTTATAAAGCTTACAAGTTCAGAAAAGTTTGACCCAATTACAGTATTGTAATGTTTCACAATTGTGCAGATTTTCAACTGAATAGGGTAGTACTACACTGTAAGCATCATTGCCAAAGATCTGTACCTATTGGACTCAGACTTGTTTAGCTACACAGATACTGTATATACATACAGACCTACAGTAATTATGAAGTAAATATTTTATATACAAATATTATGCTGTACTGTACTTTTACATATTAATAGAAAATATTTATTGTGTTTGTCATTGCCTAAAATCTGCTGTGTACTTACATAATTATACTGTAAATAATTATATTTCTGTACTAAACAAACATGACAGCTACATATTTATATAAAGCATCCTGTACAGCTATAATGATCAAAAAGCATTGGTGTAAATTTTACACCAATGCTGCACTGAGCACTATAGCTGTACACTGTAAAAGGATTATGAAATGTATCATACTTGTAGCAGAACATGCACCTTCATACCACTGCCGGTCTCTCAACCCAACTGAGGGTGAATGGAGGGGCCCTGTGGCCAAGGTACATAGAAGGAGAGGTAGCACCACTTCAATAGAGCTCTGTAGTAACCATGAAAAAAAATCTGAGCTTTTGTTAAAACATTGCATTGGCCTAAAAAAGAATGTAGATTTTGTGTTCCATTGGGATTGGATACCAAATAAAAAAGGAAAATTAATCACTCATCAGCGACTCGTTCAGCGTGCTGATTGGCCAGCTATGGGTACGTCACTTGGCACCACCCCTTTGTTCCTCTTATCAACTGGTAGTTTGTGCTGTATCTTCATGCCGAGTCAGGTGGAAAAATAAGACAAAGCCATAAGTTTGTCAGAAAATAGATAGAAGTGTGTAAAAGAAAAGATCTCAGGAGCTTCAAGCAAGTAAAGCCTTAGCATTGTATATGGTCTATGCCTTGTTTATTAGTTTTAATTTTCACCATACAAATAATAATGTGAAGCTTTCCTTAAAACAAATTTCACGTCCATCTCTAAATTTGTCAAGGCTGGGAACCGCATGCTAAATCCTTTTTCATATGAAAGCCATATAGAGTAAGCATTCTACCATTGCCGACTTTTTGGTGATTTGCAGGAAATAGTGGATTAATAAAAGATTGAAGTTTCCTATAACTTATAAATTGTACTTTATTTGTTAATGCTTCTAAATTTCAACATATTCTTAAGTTTAAGGTTTCCTTGTAGAATTGCTTTAGATTATACAGTACTGTACAGTTGTTTCTATCTGATAACTTAATACAAGTTCACTTAATAGGTTACTTAGTGACTCCATTTTGTTAATGTAGTGTAAATAGCTGTACTTTTTTCATTTAAATTTTTGTATACTGTAATCTAAATTTTCAGCACCAAAGCCAATATACCTTGCTTATCGCAAAACCTCATGAGACAAAATATTTAACTTGATCTGCTTAAATAGGTTATGGCAAACTGCATTTTAGTTGGGACACAATTTTATATACAATCTCAGTTTTTCTAAGCCTTGTTTACAACCAGTCACTCACCTGGATTTTATCTTTACTTAACTTAGCTGATTGTCAAGTAAGACCAAGCACAGTTAGCTATTGAACCTAGTTTATCACAAAACATCTTACACCAGTTGTTTCTTCAGGAAGGTGTCAATGATTCAAGTCTATTATATTTTCATAATATGTATTGTATACTGTATTATATATTTTTGAAAAAAGTTCAATTTATTACATTTCTTCTCATAAATTTGGATCAGTAAAACAATCTCATAATAATGCTTATGTATGCTACATGCATGAGGAACAAAGGGGTTTGGACAATTGAAAATGTTGCCAAGTAGGTTTTCACCAAGCCGATACAACGCTACTATCTTTCTATGTACCGTACCTTGCTTGTGGCAGCTGGGCTCAGCAGAGAGAAGTTGCCAGATACCACCACCACCATGTTTCCTGCTCCTTTAATGTTATCATATTGACTATTGAACTATAAAATGAAATACTTTTCCTTATTTATAGATCCATGTTAATGTAAAGGAGAGTACAGTGTACTGTATATGTTGAAAATGACTCAGGATAGTTATGAAAAGGCTTCTTTTTTTTTTAGAAGTGGAAATTTTTAAATGGGTTGGAATACAGCCATCTTTTCCTGTTGAAACATTGATCATTTTTAAGCTTATTGCTGAATATGACATTCCACTGGAATTTTTTACCATTGAATACTGGGAGTCTACTGCATTAAATACTACCTGGTATGTCAGTTACTGAGATACAGCATTACTAATTAGGTTTTATATTATCTCATATAATAAAGGGGAGTGACATCCAAGTAGATAGAGCACTCACTCCCTGTCATGAGAGTTCACAACTGGGTCATTCCCAGATCACCCAGATGTAAATGGGTAACTAACTTTATTGTTGGGGAAGTGAGGACAGTCGAGTGCAGTGCTGGCCACACGGCCTCCTTTTGTGCCAAAGGCTTAGTATTCAGTTTACTGTATCCACACTGCCCCTAATTGGTCATCAGGCATATGAGACCTACTGTTCTTGAAAATAAATGTTATAGCCAGTGAGCTTAGTTAATGGTAGAGGACAAGCAATTACATTTGGATCTTTTAAGAATGTGGACCTTAACATATGGTGTCAGAAGTTAATATTAGGTATTGGTATGGATGTTTCAAAAGTACTGTACCATATTTACCAGCCCATAAAACATGTGTTTTCCTTAAAAAAGTCCTTAGAATCATCCAGCGTCTTATCGGTCGAAGGTCATGTTTAAGATAAGAAATTCTGTTCCAAACATGAACCCCAGAGATGTCAAATACAGTCCCCAAATGTCCCAGAAAACTCGAGTTTAGATAATTAGAAACTAATTCTAGACTTAAAATTATAGGTACTTAGGGAATATTTTTCTGATTACCGCTCGGCTGCCGCTTGTTTTGGTAAACCAATGCCATAGCATATCATCAACTACAATACTATATCATGTATTTTAACGTATACATAGAATAGCTCCTTCCACACACAAACCATCTGTGGGACACCATGCTGTTCAGCTGGGCATGGGCATTCACCCAGCTTACTCCAAGAAAAGTGTGCGTGCGTCCGTGCCATTATGTCACTTGGGGGGGGCTAGCTGGCAAGTCGGTGACGCAGTTACAACCCACTGCTTCTACACGTACACACTCATGCTCTTCATTTCCTCAGTTTGTAGTTTTATATTATATTTTCTTTACTTGTAAGCCACATTAGAATATTGTACTGTAATGATTTTTCCACAACTGAATTAATGCTAAACGAGGGATTCCTGTACTGTCTGAAGCTACATATTGTAATTCTGCTATTAAGCTTTCAATATTAGGGTGCGTCTTAACGGCCGAAGCATCTTATGGGCAGGGAAATGCAGTACAGAATTAAGATTTTATATTGCTCTCCTTCTTTAGTTTACTTCCATATAACATAATAAAGGTTTCTTTATGTAATATTTTATTTTTTTTTAATTTTTGAAAGAAGTGAATGTTGCAGTACAGTACTGTATTTTTTACAAATTCTTGTGTGCTCTCATGGTTTCAGAGTAGATTTCGTCCGCAAGATACGGAATATCACCCAAGTCCTGGAAAGTAGGTGGACTTAGAAGATAATGAGACAAGCTGACTGTATATCATATATAAGAACCCAGCATTTCTGGGAGAGGGATCAACTTCCACTGAAGATGTGCCAGACTAGTGTCCTATGATGTCTTGGGTAACCCAAGATTACATTTGTGTAAATAGAAATTACTGTAAGAATTTTGTGTCATAAGTGAATGGTAAGGTATTGCATACCTGCAATTTACTGCTTAATAATTTGGGATACAGATGGCCAGAATCCTCTTTACTTCAATGAATACATAGTTATTTATGCATAATGTTATTAATTATAACATTGTACAGTATATGTAAAATATTTCAATCGGGCATAAATAGCAAGGAAAACCTTGTTTGAATAATGTGATTGTGGTCAACTGAGTCCAGGTTAATTGGTGTCTTGTATTTTTAACTTAAAAAAATACTTTATTCAGATTATATTAATGTATTAGCATTATAAGTACACACTAATCAAAATTTTATGGTTCTGCTTGTAAATTATATGTAAAATTATATCTATGTGTGTGTTCATGAAGTGTATAAGGCTGATGCTTAATTTTTGCATGTGTATCTATTGTAATTACAACTAAAATTTATAAACAGATATTTAGTTTATTATCATTTGAGGATTATGCATTCAACCTTTCAAATGTATAGTCTGTTTAGTCATTGAACCTGTTATAAACCAATAATAAGAACTCAACTATTGAGAAATAAAAAACTATATCTATCAATCAGTACAGTATATCTCTCAATCTGCATATTTGAACCCTGTTACATCTCTGTGTACACACTTTCCATATTGATTTCTTTCCCTACATTATTTGTTATAATTGCATAAATTTTAGAATGACTTGTGACTATGTGTGCTGTAGGCTTGGGGTTTAAGAAGGTAGGGAAGCTCTAACCCATGATGATAGTGCACAGTCTCAAGATTAGTTGTCTTCCCAAGGGTAACTCTTGCCACAATTGACTGTAGGCTGGCTAGTAAATTACAACATAACAAAGCACAGGTGCAATCTATTCAGATCAGGCTCGGTTATAAACTGGCACAAACAACCACCTCACTTATTCCATCTATTGGTCTTCAATGGATGGAATTTATCTCAACTTGTATGTACATAAGGGTTCCATTAGATTGGATTACAGTAAAGCCTCGAATAACAACGGTTATGTGTCCTCCAATATTGCAGTGCAAGTTGAATCATCGGATCGTGAATCATTAATTACCATTAAAATAATGCAATAATTATGAGATGCGTTCCCAAGTGTGACCTTTTCATATCTTTTGTGTGGCTTTTTACCCTCTTTTCCCCAAAGACAATAAAATTAATGAAAAATGCAAACTATACTCTTTAAATAATGTATATGGATGCACCTTAAATAATATTAATGAATAATAATATGGTCACACAAGAGGAGATGGGACGCCATTGTTTCCATTAGTGTTTACACCCCGGAGTCCTGGACGATGGTTTTACATAAAAAAAATGAAGAAAATAAAACCCTGGTTGTAGATGTTGTAAAATTATTGTAAAAAAAATGAATATACGTATATGTTTTTAATAATGTTATTTAATGTTAATAAATGGAACAATAGAAGTAGCTAACCACTAATGGCAAAGATAAAAAGCAAGATGGATTGGGAACGCCAACATATACTGAACAGTACGTGCGCATTTAAAGAAACAACGTCATTTATCTTATTAAGAATATGTACAAAAGTCACTATTGTTTATTACTGAATATGTATTTGATTGAATTAATCTTTATATATGCAAAATGAACAAAGCAATTCATTAATAATATGTAGAATTTTAAAACACACAAGAGGATAAGTGATGGCATTGTTGTTGTCAGTGTTTACACCCATAATGTCATTTTCCACTTGAAACTGCAAAAATAAGACCCTGTTTGTTGATGAAGTAAATTTAATGTGAAAAATTTGTATGCTTTAATTAATGTTATTTAATTTACAACAGAAGTAACCACCGATATTAAAGAAAAAAAGTGAGACATAGTGGAACGCCAATGTATACATGTGCACTCAAAGAAACAGTCATTTATCTTAAGAATATGTACAAAAGATTCATTATTGTTTATTACTGAATATGTATCTGATTGAATTAATGTTTATACAGTATATAGTCTCGATTTACGCAGATTTTGTTTACTCGTTTGGTCATTTACACGCACCTTGCCAGAATGAAAATTTTAAGTTGCGCGGTTCATTTATGCGGGAAGCGGTGCCTGGAGGGTGCGCATTAGGTCGCTCTTACGTTATCGCTGATGTCATATGATGTATCGGACTGTGATTGGGCCAAGCATCCTTACCTCCCTCCGCCGCTAGCTGTGATTGGTCTAATGTAACATGACGTGCCCTGCCACCAGTGGGAAGAAGTCGCTGACCTAGCCGGGCCAGTCTCATTGTTCTCAGTTCCCCACGTATACTATTCTCTCTTGTGCCCGCTATTCCCCTCACAATGGCTTTCGCTGGACCCCCACCACCCCCGAGAAACCTTGAACTACCTGGACCAAGCCATGGCTATGTGAAGGAAGTCATCGAGTTTGGGGAGAAAATCAAGCTCATCCTTAACAAAGACACACTCAAGCATCGCTATGAAGTGTCTAATAACCTTCTGTCGAAAATTATGGAGCCGTATGTCCAGATGTATCACGACAACATTAATGCTAGTCTCGCCTGCAACCCACCACAACCACAGCCAGCCCAAGTCAGTGATAGTGACAGTGAGGATATGGATTTTGAGGGGTTTGTCAGGGAGGCCCTGCAAGCTTCTGTGAATAGTGATAGTGATTCACCGGAGGGCCACTAATCTGCCCTCTGCCTCGGAACCAGCCACCATCCATGTGTGCCGACCCATCTCTTCTACTAACGTAAGTGTTAAACACCTTTATATTTGTAGTTTTTTATTTAGATATTATTTGTGTGTCAATACCATCATAAAATTATGATGTTATTTTTACTACAAGGTACGTATTTTGTCGGAAAAAGTGGAGTTTGGAAGTCGGCCCAGTAATATAATCCCATATGTTCTGTTATTTCGTTTACGCGTTTCTCGTTTTACGCGGACCTCCACAAGAGTAGACAAGACAACATTGTTTTTGTGAGTGACGATGGTTCTGCATAAGAAACTGAAGAAAATAAGACCCTGGTTGTAGCTGTAGTGAACTTAATGTAAAAAAAAAAAGAATACCTGTATGTTGTTTTAAGTATTGTTATTTATTGTTAATAAATGGAACAATAAAAGTAGCTAACCACTAATGGTAAAGAAATAAAGTGAGACGATTGGGAACGCCAACGTATGTAAGTGCACACATTTGAAAACATATCGTTATTTCCCTACATATGAATATGAAAGCAACACTTATTTACTGTTCATATATGTTTTAAATAATACTTACAAATGTAAAACAAAAATTCCACTTGCCAATTGCAAACTGAGGCACAGAAGCGCCAAGGCCGGAAAGACGCTGCCGCCGCCCCTCCCGCACTCGATGTAGCCCTCCACATGTGCAACATCTGTGATCGACCCTGCTGGTCCTGTATCAGCCTCTTTAGTCTCCTCAGAGCTCACCAATGAAGGTGAAATCCTTAATAACTCATATCATTGTATCATAGTTGGATGATCCTCATACTCGTTTCCGAGTAACAGCAAAGTAGAAGTAGTAGTAGTCAGTGGCGACCTGGATTACGCAGTTCAGTTCTGGTCACCGTATTACAGAATGGATATAGAATCCTTGGAAAGAATTCAGAGGAGAATGACAAGACTAATCCCGGGCATTAGGAACCTTGAGTATAGACAGGTTAAAGCATCTTAATTTGCACTCCCTCGAGAGACGTAGAGCGAGGGGCGACCTGATTAGAGGTGTATAAGTGGAAGGCAGGGCTAAACAAAGGGGACATTACAAAGGTACTCAAATTATCCAACCAGGAGCGAACTCGTAACAATGGTTTTAAATTAGACAAATTTAGATTTAGGCGTGAAATAGGTAAACACTGGTTTGGAAACAGAGTAGTGGATGAATGGAACAAGTTACCAAATATCATCATTAACTCGAATACGCTGAATTGCTTCAAACATAGGTTGGATGCTCATATGAGCAATAGGGGTTGGGTGTAAACGGGACTGCCCAGTATGGGCCAATAGGCCCGCTGCAGTTTCCTCCATTCTTATGTTCTTATGTTCTTATGTAGTGTAATGGTCAGCTTGCTCGCCTCGCAAGTGAACGGACCCGGGTGCGATCCCCGGGTGGGGTGAAACTATGGGCAAGTTTCTTTATGCCATTTGTCTCTTGTCTACCCAGTAGTAATTGGGAACCTGGATGTTATTTGATTTGCGAATTGTGTTCCAGGGTAATGGTTAGCCAGTGCAGTTGGCGAGTTGTCCGGTCTTCTCGTACTATTCCTTGACACTGGGTCATGCAACTCGTTTAACTTAGGGTGTGGTTGTTGTGTTGGCGACAGCTTCTACACCTTAAACAAATTTATGCTTAGGTGGCCCATGGGCAGGCATTATTAATAGTTAGTGGTGGTGTAGTCAATGATAATGTAGTTAGTGGTGGTGTAGTTCGTGATAGTGTAGTTAGTGGTGGTGGAGTTAGTGGTGGTGTAGTTAGTGGTGGTGGAGTTAGTGGTGGTGTAGTTAGTGGTGGTGGAGTTAGTGGTGGTGGAGTTAGTGGTGGTGCAGTTAGTGGTGGTGCAGTTAGTGGTGGTGTAGTTAGTGGTGGTGCAGTTAGTGGTAGTGTAGTTGGTGGTGGTGTAGTTGGTGGTGTAGTAGTTAGTGGTGGTGTAGTTAGTGGTGGTGGAGTTAGTGGTGGTGGTTAGTGGTGGTGGAGTTAGTGGTGGTGGAGTTAGTGGTGGTGCTGTTAGTGCAGTTAGTGTGGTGGAGTTAGTGGTGGTGGAGTTAGTGGTGGAGTTAGTGGTGGTGTAGTTAGTGGTGGTGCAGTTAGTGTTAGTGGTGGTGCAGTTAGTGGTGGTGCAGTTAGTGGTGGTGTAGTTAGTGGTGGTGCAGTTAGTGGTAGTGTAGTTGGTGGTGGTGTAGTTGGTGGTGTAGTAGTTAGTGGTGGTGTAGTTAGTGGTGGTGGAGTTAGTGGTGGTGGAGTTAGTGGTGGTGGAGTTAGTGGTGGTGTAGTTAGTGGTGATTTAGCTAGTGGCAGTGGAGTTAGTGGTAGTGTAGTAGCATAGCTAGATATGGTGTATTCAGTGTTGGGTGTAGTGAGTGTTGGTGAGTATCGCTACAGCGCCACACCTTTTCCGTCGTCTTAATTCATGCTTATTATGAAGATTACTACCCATTCACCTACTTGTGTATGTGTGTGAGAGAGAGAGAGATTCTTGTTGACCTTAAAGTTGAGCGGCAGAAATTGGACAGTGATTACATAAGATCATCAAGATGGGAAAGTTGGTTATCTACTTATCATAGAAAACGGGAAATTTGTATCATAGAAAATGGGAAATATCTACATTCCGGGAAAGTTGGTTATCTACTTACCATAGAAAACGGGAAATTTGTATCATAGAAAATGGGAAATATCCACATTCCGGGAAAGTTGGTTATCTACTTTCCCGAAAAGTAGATTATCGACTTTTTGGGGAAGTAGATTATCGACTTTTTGGGGAAGTAGATTATCACTGGTCTGCATGATTTTTTTTATTGACTGTATTTCATCTTTTTCGAAATATATATTAAAAATAGTGATTCACTGTGTTTTTTATTCATCTCTATCACATCAGGTTCTGTGACGTTGACTTTTCATTTTTTATATAACATAAGTAAATGCTAAAGTATAATACCAATTAAAATACTTACCTTATATTGACTTAAATGTTAAATCTAATATATTTTTCTTTATTTTCAGTTCTTTGAGAAAAAAGATGGTCTTGTTTTGTGTTCAAATATTTGTGGCCTTATCGAGCACATGGGGATGTCGTACAAAGCAGATGAATGGAGGCTCTTCATTGATTCTTCTAACAAAAGTTTAAAGGCTGTTCTTCTCTACAATGGCAACGCAGCTGCATCTGTGCCAATTGGCCATAGTGTCCAAATGTCAGAAACTTACGAAAATATGAAGACACTTTTAACTGCAATCAAGTACCATAATCACAATTTTCTCATTTGTGGTGATTTAAAAGTTATTGCTCTCCTACTAGGTCTTCAAGGGGGATACACCAATTATCCCTGTTTTCTGTGTCTCTGGGATAGTAGGGCAGACAGCCAGCACTATGAACAAAAATACTGGCCACCAAGAACCAGCTTCTTACCCGGAGATCACAACGTAAAAGCTGTGCCACTAGTTGACCCCAAGAAAATTCTGCTACCGCCACTCCACATCAAATTAGGGCTTATGAAAAATTTGGTGAAGGCCCTGAACAAGAATGGAGCTGCTTTCAAGTACCTGGAGTCAAAGTTTCCTCGTATAAGTGAAGGCAAGCTAAAGGCAGGAATCTTTGTTGGCCCTCAGATTCGGGAATTGATGAAGGACATGCATTTTGAGGAAGCATTAGCTGGTGTCGAGGTGAATGCCTGGTTTTCCTTCAAACAGATTGTCCAAAACTTCTTGGGAAACAGCCGCTCTCCAGAATATGAAAAACTGATCCAAGACCTGATTTCAAGTTTCCGGCAACTTGGGTCTAGAATGAGTGTGAAGATGCACTTTCTGCAATCACATCTTGACTATTTTCCCAAGAATTGTGGGGACTACAGTGAGGAACAGGGAGAGCGGTTCCATCAGGTTATATGCACCATGGAAACTCGATACCAGAGCAAATGGAATGTCAGCATGATGGCGGATTACTGCTGGTCATTGAAACGTGATGGTCCCGATGCACAGCACAAGCGGAAATCAAAGCGGTCCTCCTTCCTTTGAATCAATATGTAGGCTAACTATTAGGAGCATCTTTTTGTTTACATTCATTAGATTTTATGTTGATTATTCTGCTTCATTTCATGATAAACGTAATTAATTTCATGGTTATTTGGAATACATTAATAATTAATTATATATTATTATATTATATCATATTTAAAAATCATTAATTTGTATTTTATTAAAAATCCTTACGTGATAGAGCAAAATGGTGGAGATATTTAAAATCAGCAACCCAAGAATATGTAAGATCACATGCATGAATAAAAATAAAAATAAAAAAGTTCCCAAATGCAGACCAGTGAAATTATCGACTTTTTGGGAAATATTACCTAATTTTCCGAAGTAGATTATCATAGAAAACGGGAAATTTGTATCACAGAAAATGGGAAATATCTACGTTTTGGGAAAGTTGGTTATCTACTTATCATAGAAAACGGGAAATTTGTATCATAGACAATGGGAAATATCTTCTTTCCGGGAAAGTTGGTTATCTACTTTCCCAAAACGTAGATTATCTACTTTTCGGGAAAGTAGATTATCGACTTTTTGGGGAAGTACATTATCGACTTTTGGGGAAATATTACCTAATTCTCCGAAGTAGATTATCATAGAAAACGGGAAATTTGTATTATAGAAAATGGGAAATATCTACTTTCTGGGAAAGTTGGTTATCTACTTATCATAGAAAACGGGAAATTTGTATCATAGAAAATGGGAAATATCTACTTTCCGGGAAAGTTGGTTATCTACTTTCCCAAAAAGTAGATTATCTACTTTTCGGGAAAGTAGATTATCGACTTTTTGGGGAAGTACATTATCGACTTTTGGGGAAATATTACCTAATTTTCCGAAGTAGATTATCATAGAAAACGGGAAATTTGTATTATAGAAAATGGGAAATATCTACTTTCTGGGAAAGTTGGTTATCTACTTACCATAGAAAACGGGAAATTTGTATCATAGAAAATGGGAAATATCTACATTCCGGGAAAGTTGGTTATCTACTTTCCCGAAAAGTAGATTATCTACTTTTCGGGAAAGTAGATTATCGACTTTTTGGGGAAGTAGATTATTGACTTTTTGGGGAAGTACATTATCGACTTTTGGGGAAATATTACCTAATTTTCCGAAGTAGATTATCATAGAAAACGGGAAAATTGTATCATAGAAAATGGGAAATATCTACTTTCTGGGAAAGTTAAGTTATCTACTTCTATCATAGAAAACGGGAAATTTGTATCATAGAAATGGGAAATATCTACTTTCCGAAACAGTTAGCTATTTTCCCAAAAGATTATTCACTTTTCGAAAGTAGATTATCGACTTTTCGGGGACGTAGATTTTCGAATTTTCGGGGAAATAGTTCCCAATTTTGCAAAGTAGATTATCATAGAAAACGGGAAATTTGTATCATAAAAAATGGGAAATATCTACTTCCGGGAAAGTTGGTTATCTACTTATCATAGAAAACGGGGAAATTTGTATCGCTAGAAAAATGGGAAATATCTACTTTCCGAAAGTTGGTTATTCATTTTCCCAAAAAGTAGATTATCGATTTTCGGGAAAGTAGATTATCGACTTTTTGGGGAAGTAGATTATCGACTTTGGGGGAAATATTACCTAATTTTCCGCTGAAGCGATTATCACAGAAAACGGAAATTTGTATTATAGAAAATGGGAAATATCTACTTCCGGGAAAGTTGGTTATATACTTATCATAGAAAACGGGAAATTTGTATCGTAAAAAATGGGAAATATCTACTTTCCGGGAAAGTTGGTTATCTACTTTCCCGAAAAGTAGATAGATTTTCTTCTTTTTGGGAAAGTAGATTATCGACTTTTCGGGGACGTAGATTTTCGAATTTTCGGGGAAATAGTTCCCAATTTTGCAAAGTAGATTATCATAGAAAACGGGAAATTTCTATCACAGAAAATGGGAAATATCTATTTTCTGGGAAAGTTGGTTATCTACTTATCATAGAAAACGGGAAATTTGTATCATAGAAAATGGGAAATAATCTACTTTCCGTGAAAGTTGGTTATCTACTTTCCCAAAAAGTAGATTATCTACTTTTCGGGAAAGTAGATTATCGACTTTTTGGGGAAGTACATTATCGACTTTTGGGGAAATATTACGTAATTTTCCGAAGTAGATTATCATAGAAAACGGGAAATTTGTATTATAGAAAATGGGAAATATCTACTTTCTGGGAAAGTTGGTTATCTACTTATCATAGAAAACGGGAAATTTGTATCATAGAAAATGGGAAATATCTACATTCCGGGAAAGTTGGTTATCTACTTTCCCGAAAAGTAGATTATCTACTTTTCGGGAAAGTAGATTATCGACTTTTTGGGGAAGTAGATTATCGACTTTTTGGGGAAGTACATTATCGACTTTTGGGGAAATATTACCTAATTTTCCGAAGTAGATTATCATAGAAAACGGGAAATTTGTATTATAGAAAATGGGAAATATCTACTTTCCGGGAAAGTTGGTTATCTACTTTCCCAAAAAGTAGATTATCTACTTTTCGGGAAAGTAGATTATCGACTTTTTGGGGAAGTAGATTATCGACTTTTGGGGAAATATTACCTAATTTTCCGAAGTAGCTTATCATAGAAAACGGGAAATTTGTATCACAGAAAATGGAAATATCTACTTTCCGGGAAAGTTGGTTATCTACTTATCATAGAAAACGGGAAATTTGTATTATAGAAAATGGGAAATATCTACTTTCCGGGAAAGTTGGTTATCTACTTTCCCAAAAAGTAGATTATCTACTTTTCGGGAAAGTAGATTATCGACTTTTTGGGGAAGTAGATTATCGACTTTTAGAAATATTACCTAATTTTCAGTAGATTATCATAGAAACAGAAATTTGTATCACAGAAAATGGGAAATATCTACTTTCTGGGAAAATTGATTTATCTACTTATCATAGAAACAGGAAATTTGTATCATCATAGAAAATGGGAAATATCTACTTTCAGGGAAAGTTGGTTATCTACTTTCTGAAAGTAGATTATCTACTAAAATGAATTTATCGACATTTTGAGGAAGTAGATTATCGACTTTTGAGGGAAATATTACCTAATTTTCCGAAGTAGATTATCATAGAAAACAGGAAATTTATTATAGAAAATAGAAATATCTACTTTCTGGGAAAGTTGGTTATCTACTTATCATAGAAAACGGGAAATTTGTATCATAGAAAATGGGAAATATCTACATTCCGGGAAAGTTGGTTATCTACTTTCCCGAAAAGTAGATTATCTACTTTTCGGGAACGTAGATTATCGACTTTTTGGGGAAGTAGATTATCGACTTTTTGGGGAAGTACATTATCGACTTTTGGGGAAATATTACCTAATTTTCCGAAGTAGATTATCATAGAAAACGGGAAATTTGTATTACAGAAAATGGGAAATATCTACTTTCTGGGAAAGTTGGTTATCTACTTATCGCCAAGAAAACGAAATTTGTATCATAGAAAATGGGAAATATCTACTTTCTGGGAAAGTTGGTTATCTACTTTCCCAAAAAGTAGATTATCTACTTTTCGGGAAAGTAGATTATCGACTTTTTGGGGAAGTAGATTATCGATTTTTGGGGAAATATTACCTAATTTTTCGAAGTAGATTATCATAGAAAACGGGAAATTTGTATCACAGAAAATGGGAAATATCTACTTTCTGGGAAAGTTGGTCATCTACTTATCATAGAAAACGGGAAATTTGTATCATAGAAAATGGGAAATATCTACTTTCCGGGAAAGTTGGTTATCTACTTTCCCGAAAAGTAGATTTTTCTACTTTTCAGGAAAGTAGATTATCGACTTTTTGGGGAAGTAGATTATCGACTTTTTGAGAAATATTACCTAATTTTTCTAAGTAGATTATCATAGAAAACAGGAAATTTGTATCATAGAAAATGGGAAATATCTACTTTCCGGGAAAGTTGGTTATCTACTTATCATAGAAAACAGAAATTTGTATCATAGAAAATGGAAATATCTACTTTCCGGGAAGTTGGTTATCTACTTTCCCAAAAGTAGAATTATCTACTTTTCGGGAAAGTAGATGTATCAACTTTTGGGAGTAGATTATCGACTTTTGAAATATTACCTAATTTTCCGAAGTAGATTATCATAGAAAACGGGAAATTTGTATCACAGAAAATGGGAAATATCTACTTTCTGGGAAAGTTGGTTATCTACTTATCATAGAAAACGGGAAATGTGTATCATAGAAAATGGGAAATATCTACTTTCCGGGAAAGTTGGTTATCTACTTTCCCAAAAAGTAGATTATCTACTTTTCGGGAAAGTAGATTATCGACTTTTTGGGGAAGTAGATTATCGACTTTTGGGGAAATATTACCTAATTTTCCGAAGTAGATTATCATAGAAAACGGGAAATTTGTATTATAGAAAATGGGAAATATCTACTTTCTGGGAAAGTTGGTTATCTACTTATCATAGAAAACGGGAAATTTGTATCATAGAAAATGGGAAATATCTACTTTCCGGGAAAGTTGGTTATCTACTTTCCCAAAAAGTAGATTATCTACTTTTCGGGAAAGTAGATTATCGACTTTTTGGAGTAGATTATCGACTTTTGGGGAAATATTACCTAATTTTCCGAAGTAGATTGTCATAGAAAACGGGAAATTTGTATTACAGAATATGTGAAATATCTACTGTCTGGGAAAGTTGGTTATCTACTTATCATAGAAAATGGGAAATATCTACATTCCGGGAAAGTTGGTTATCTACTTTCCCAAAAAGTAGATTATCTACTTTTCGGGAAAGTAGATTATCGACTTTTTGGGGAAGTAGATTATCGACTTTTGGGGAATATTACCTAATTTTCCGAAGTAGATTGTCATAGAAAACGGGAAATTTGCATTACAGAATATGGGAAATATCTACTTTCTGGGAAAGTTGGTTATCTACTTATCATAGAAAACGGGAAATTTGTATCTGTGGAAATATACATTCCGGTTGATTATCTCGCACCACGAAAGTAGATTATCTACTTTTCAGAAGTGAATTATCGACTTTTAAACCGTTGGCCAAACTTTTGGGAAGTACATTATCGACTTTTTGAAATATTTACCTAATTTTCGAAGTGAATTATCATGAAAACGGAAATTTGTATTACGAAATGGAAATATCTACTTTCTGGGAAGTTGGTTTATCATATCATAGAAACGGAAATTTATTATCATAGAAAATGGGAAATATCTACTTTCCGGGAAGGATTGGTTATCTACTTTTCCCAAAAGTGATTATCTCTTTTCGGAAAGTAGAATTATCGACTTTGGGAAGTAGATTGACACGGAAATATTTACTGTTTTAGTAGATTATCATAAGCAGGAAATTTGTATCACAGAAAATGGGAAATATCTGCTTTCAAAAGGAAGTTTGGTTATCTACTTATACTTAGAAAACGGGAAATTTGTATCATAGAAAAGGGAAATATCTACTTTCCGGAAAGTTGAATTTATCTTTTCCCAAAAATTAGATTATCTACTTTTCGGAAAGTAATTATCGACTTTTGGGAAATAATTATCATTTTTGAAATATTACTGGTACCGAAGTTGATTATCATAAAAACAGAAATTTGTATTATAGAAAATGAAATATCTACTTTCTGGAAAGTTAGTTTATCTACTTATCATAGAAACAGGAAATTTGTATCATAGAAAATGGAAATATATCTACTTTCGGAAAGATGAAGACATATCTACTTTCCCAAAAGTAGATTCCTCTACTTACTGGGAAAATAGATTATGAAAACTTTTTGAAATACATTATCGACTTTGGAAATATTGCGTAATTTTCCCAAAGTAGTTATCATGAAAACAGGAAATTTGTATTGAAAATGGGAAATATCTACTTTCTGGGAAAGGTTGGTTATCCTGCTTATATAATAGAAAACTGGAAATTTGTGTCATAGAAAATGGGAAATATCTACATTCCGGGAAAGTTGGTTATACTACTTTCCCCGAAATATCTACTTTCAGGAAAATGGAATATCGACTTTTTGAAATGAATTATCGACTTTGAGGGAAATGCATTATCGACTTGCAGGGGAAATATTGCCTAATTTTCCGAAGTAGATTATCATGAAAACAGAAATTTGTATTATAGAAATGAAATATCTGCTTTCCGGGAAAGTTGGTTATCTACTTTCCCAAAAGTAGATTATCTACTTTCGGGAAGTAGATTATCTAAACTTTTT